>NW_006920895.1:252096-262841 GCF_000417875.1 Pseudozyma flocculosa PF-1
CCGCTGCTGCGGCTGCTGCTGCCGCCCAGAATGCCAGCTCCGGACGCCTTTCCGACCTGCTCGATTTCGTCAAGCACGAGTTTGACCTGCTCGGCAACGACGCTGCCCAGCTCAAGGCTCAAAGAGACGAGATGGAGCATCGAAGTGAGTGTCGAAGCTTTTGCGCAGTGTCGCACCTTTTCCGCGCTTTCTCATCCTGTGTGCAAGGGGGGTCGAATCGCTCTGGACTCGCTGCATGGACGGAATAGCCGGCTGACCCTTGAATGATCCCGGCCCGGACAACGTATCTTTGCCCCCCGCGCTTTTGTTCTGCCACAGTTACGCAGCAGATGAACGAGGTGGTCCTGATGCAGACACACATCTTTGAGCTCGAGAAGAGGCACACCCAGATCATCCAGCAGTAAGTTGCCGCTGCCGCCCGGTGTTTGCGTCTGCGCTTTGCGTCGATGAGGGCTGACATGCCTCTCGACCCGGCTGCCTGCTCTGCCCGCTCAGGTACGAGGAAGAAGTCAAGAGGCTGCGCAGCATCCTCGACTCTCGCGGCCTGTCGGCCGAACACGGCGCCGCAGCGCCTCCTGGCGCTCCCGTCGGTGGTCCGCCGCACCTCCCCGCATCAGGTGCATCTGGACCTCCGCCGATCGCCTCGGCCGGAGCGGCTCCGCCTGCTTCGGGCTCGGGCGCCGGATCCAGCGCAGGCATCTTTGGAGGGCCCAGCAGCAATGGCGGCCCCGGACCCGGCGGACCAGACTCGTACGGACGAGGGCAAAACGGCTTCGACCGGGAGCGGGAGGCGGGCAGGCCTGGAGGACCCGCCAACGCCAAGGATGGCAAGCGGATGCGGGTCGAGGGAGGACCGGGATCGTACCACGGCGGACCTCCGAGCCCGGGGTTTGAACGCGAGCGCGAGCGCGACAGCTGGATCAAGAAGGAGGAGCGGGATCGCGAGCGCGGACCGAGAGAGGAAAAGTGGGATCGTGACCGCGAGCGCGGGGGCCCTCCAGGCATAGGCCCGGGCCCAGGTCCCGGACCCGGTCCGGCGCAGTCGCCGCACGGTCCTCCGCCGCTCCCGCCGTCTTCGTCGTACAGCCGCGAAGTGTCGCATCGCGAGGGGCGTGACCGCGAGCGCGGGCCGGCGACGGAACGACCGACGGCCGACGGTGCCGCGCTCTCGGCCAGCGGCACTGTCTCGCCCGGAGCCGGCACCAGCGCGGCTGCAGGCAACGTCAGCCTGGCCAACCTGAGCGACATGGACCCGGATGATGTGCCGCGCGAGCTGAAGAAGGAGGGCAGCGACTGGCTCGCCATCTTCAACCCCAAGGTCAAGCGGGTGCTCGACGTGAATCTGGTGCACACGTTCCTGCATGAGAGGTGAGTGTGCGCGCGGTGGCGGTGGCGGTGGTTGCCTCGGGCGTGATATCCGCTTGCTGACAGTGCCGGTCTCCCTCGTCTCGATGGCGCTCGCCCGCCCCTGCGCAGCGTCGTGTGCTGCGTCCGCTTCTCGGCCGACGGCAAGTACCTGGCGACGGGGTGCAACCGGAGCGCGCAGATCTACGACACCAAGACGGGCGCCAAGACGTGCGTGCTGACCGATCAGAACGCCAACAGCAAGGGCGACCTCTACATCCGCAGCGTCTGCTTCAGCCCCGACGGCAAGTGCCTGGCGACGGGCGCCGAGGACCGCCAGATCCGGATCTGGGACATTGCCAAGAAAAAGGTCAAGAACCTGCTGTCGGGCCACAAGCAGGAGATCTACTCGCTCGACTACTCCAAAGACGGCCGCATCATTGCGTCGGGCTCGGGCGACAAGACGGTGCGCATCTGGGACGTCGAGACGGGCCAGATGCTGCACACGCTCTACACGAGCCCCGGCCTGGAGCACGGGCCGTCGGAGGCGGGCGTGACGAGCGTCAGCATCAGCTCCGACAGCCGGCTGGTGGCGGCGGGCGCGCTCGACACGCTGGTGCGCGTGTGGGACACGCAGACGGGCCAGCAGCTCGAGCGGCTCAAGAGCCACAAGGACAGCATCTACAGCGTCAGCTTCGCGCCCGACGGCAAGAGCCTCATCAGCGGCAGCCTGGACAAGACTCTGAAGCTGTGGGACCTCACGGGCACCAGCAAGGCGGCCCAGGAGGGCGGCCGCGCCGAGGACAAGGGCGGCCAGGCGACGTGCGCCACCACCTTCCTCGGGCACAAGGTGAGAACGGATCCCCCCCGCTTTCCGTCGTGGGCCGCGTGACGCACACAGGCGCTGACTGCTCCTCGTTTGCGCCCTTTCTCGTTTCTCCTCCTGTTCCACCTTGTCGACCTCGACCTCGACCGCACCTGTAGGACTACGTCCTCTCCGTCTCGTGCTCACCGGACGGGCAGTGGGTGGCCTCGGGATCCAAGGACCGCGGCGTCCAGTTCTGGGACCCCAAGACGGCCCAGACGCAGTTTGTGCTGCAGGGCCACAAGAATTCGGGTGAGTGATCGTACTGCCTGGGCCGCCCCAGCATCATGCGACCGTGGCGACGTCCCTCTGACCTTGCATCGCCCGTCCCTCTGCCCCACGCTGCATTCACAGTAATTGCCATCAACCTCAGCCCTGCCGGTGGCTTGCTGGCGACGGGAAGCGGCGACTTCAAGTGAGTTTGACCCTCGGCCGCACCGTCGTTGCCTCCCGTCGAACATGACCATGCTGACCGCGTGCTGACCGCCCTGAACCCCCCTCGTGGCTCCTTGCCTCGCCCCGCCGCGCAGCGCCCGCATCTGGTCGTATGATCGCATTGCCAACTGAAGAAAAAGCGGACAGCCAGACGCCGCCTACGCCCCGTCTACCTCTCCCTCTCTCACTTGCCCGCCCAGTGCGCCTCGTTGCTTGCCGTACTCTGCTTCCGTTCCTCCGCTCTGCGCCCTTTTCTTTTTTCCTTCTCACCATGTCTTTTTACAACCCCGTTGTTGCCCTGTCCGGCCATCGAAACAGTGCCCCCTCTGCCCTGTTTGCCTGTCGGAAGCCGCGCCGTGATCTGCTCGAAGGACGATTCGTGCTGAAGGGCGCACGGGTGGATGATTATGTAAGCGCCCTGGTGACGTTCTCGGGTGTCGGGAAAGCAGCGGTGCGGGTCGGGCTGGACGGGATGGCGAGCTGGCCTGCGGAGCAAAGAGGAAAGCTTCCTTCTTGCTTCTCGCCGCTCCCCTGCCCACCACCGCAACCACTGCCACGGCACGCGCTCCACCCTCCCTACCTCGTCATCCCTCGGACCAGGCCGCAGCACGCACGTACAAGGATCACGATGCTCCGATCGGCCGCGTCCAGCTGCTCGACGCTGCTGGCTCGCACCACGCTCCTGCCCGCTGCCGCCCCCGCCGTTCCTTGCTCCTCGCCCTCGTCTGCTTCCCTGCGGTCGGCGGCACGATCCCTCTCCCGTCCTTCGCCGCGATGCCTTGCCTCCTCCTCCTCCTCCTCTTCCTCAGCCTCGTCTGCCAAGAAGGGCTCTTCCTCGGCTTCATCGAGCTCGACAGCCACGTCGACACCTTCAGCTTCTTCTTCGGCGGAAAGCAGCAGCAGCAGCAGCAGCAGCGGCGGCACACCGGCCTCGCCCTCCTCTGAACCACCATCCGGCGCCGCCGCCACCGCCGCCGCTGCAGCAGCAGCAGCGCCACCGCCGGGGCCAAGTAAGCCGCTCGTAGTGGAATCCTCGTCCTCCCCAACACAGCTGGACAAGCTGCCGCTCCCCTTTCTCTCGACGCCGCTCGGCGTGGCGGTGCGGCCGACGAGCGCGAAAAAGACGTGGGCGCAGCGGCGCGAGGAAATGGTGTCGCAGGAGCGGCGGATGGAGAAGCGCCGCGCCATCGTCAAGCAGGCGACGCGCGGCTACTTCCACGACTTCCACGCCATCCGCTCCCACGGCGGCAAGACGTGGCGCGCCCCCTCGACCCTGATCCGCGAGGACCGCGCCCTCTTCTTCCCAGACATTGCCGGATCCTGCCTCGCCGACCGCTCAAAGACGCACACCTCGGACCTCTTTCCCGGCAAAGTCTCGGTCGTCTGCCTCCTTAATTCCAAGATATCAGAGGAGCATACCAAGAGCTTCTACGAGCAGACCCTCAGGACGTACGGCGACCACCCCAAGTTCCAACTCGTCATGGTGAGCACGACGCCCCGAGCTTGCCGCTCGTTCCCTGCCGGGCACACTCCTCTCACCACGCGCACTACTGACACGCTTCCCTTCCCTCTCTCTCTCTCTCTCTCCTCTCTCTCCCGGGCCCGCTCGCCCGCACGCACGCGCAGATCAACATCCAGGAGAACACGCTCAAGGCGTACCTCATCTCGCTCTTCCTCTCGTCGCTGCGTTCGCAGGTGCCCGAGTCGCTGCACCGCACCTACCTGCTCAGCGACCAGTCGCTCGAGCTCGAGCGCGACGCCATGGGCTACCACAACAAGCACGTCGGATACACGTACCTCGTCGCGCCCGACGCCAAGATCCGCTGGGCGGGCTGCGCCTTTGCCGAAAGGGAAGAGGCCACCGCCCTCGCCAGCTGCACCGGCGTCCTCCTCGAGCGCCTCGCCGAAAAGGCGAGAAAAAAGTGAGGCGTGGGACCCGCGCCGGCGCGGACCGGCGCGGGCCGCCACCGATGCGGGACTGCTGGGGACAACAAGCTTCTCGACGAGCGCGCAGGGCAGCCGACCCGCCGTGGCATTGTAGAACGAGGCGGAGCCGGGTGCAAATAGACAAGCCAGGCGGTAGTTGCCGGGGCGAGCCGCCGACGGCACGACAGGCCGGATCTATGGAACTGGAAACATCGACGTCGGGGCATCTCGGCCAGGCTCGGCCCGCGCCTCACGCCTCGAGCTTCTGCATGATCATGTCAAACACGACGAGGTCCTGTGCGGCGTCGGCGGGCGTCGTCTTGAGGTCGGTGCCGGTGGTGATGGCGTCGTGGAGCTGCTCAAACTGGGCCGTGTAGGCGTCCTTGTAGCTGGTGCGGACGATGCGCTCCGAGTAGATTCCGCGCTCGTCGTTTTCCTTGACCGTGACGCGGAGGGGCAGGCCCTTGACGTAGGGCGTGTCGATGTCGATGCGGAGGATGCGGTCGTCGGTGTACACCTCGAGGAAGCTCTCGAACACGCCGACGTTGTGGATGCCCGTCGTGTACAGGACGCTGAAGGGGGGCTGCTGCTCGTGTTTGGGGTCGGCGCTCGAGGCCTGGGTGGTGCGGCGGCCGTGGTACTCGAACTGGGCCGAGATGAACTGGCCGTCGTGCGAGGCAAACGCGCTGGTGCAGCGCGTGGGCGGGCCGCCGAGGGCCTCGCGCATGAAGCTGAGGTCGTGGCTGCCCAGGGAGCCGAGGAGGCGGTAGACGGCGGCGAGGCGGGGCGATGCGGCCCTGTCGTCGCCGAGCGCCTCGACGAGGATGTCCCTGGCGAGGCGCGCCTTGTCCTCGGCGGCGTCGGCGGGGATGTCGTTGACAAACTTGCGCGGCTCGGTGGCCGACTGGGCGACGAAAAAGGCGTTGGGCCCGACGATGTCCTTGACGATGGCGTGGCGGATGGGTCCGCAGTCGCGCAGCAGGCGGCGGAACTCGTCAAACGCCGGAGCGTACCGGCGCATGTATCCGACGTAGATCTTTACGCCGTGCTGGTGCGCGGCGTCGTGCACGGCCTGGGCCTGGCGGTGGGTGAGGGCCATTGGCTTTTCGATAAAGACGTGCTTTCCCGCCCGCGCAGCGTCGAGGGCGCACGAGACGTGGTACTCGTCGCTATTCGCAATCAGGACCAGGTCGACGTCCGGCGAGGCTACCAGCTCGGCGCTCGAGGTGTAGGTGCGCGCGATGCCCCACTTGGACGCCGAGTAGGCCACCGCCTCGGCCGAGACGTCGCACAGCGCCGTCACGACGTACCGGTCAAAGAGGTAGGCAAGCGTGGGGAGGTGCACCACCTGCGTCACCTCGCCCGCCCCGATGATGCCGACCCGGATGCGCTGCGACTTGGCGGTCGAGGCCGAGGCCGAGGTCGAGGTCGAGGTTGAGGTCGAGGTCATCGCGTTGCCCGTTAGGGAGGGGAGAGGGGGAGACGGGATGGGATGAGATGAGATGGAGCGGCGTGGAAAAGGAAGAGGAGCGACAGCAACGGCGGTGGTGGAGGATGGTGGTGGCGGGAAGAGTCTCAAAGGATGGCAAAGGAAGAAGAGAGCAGGCAGGCCGCGATGACTGACGTGCCCTTTCGATGGAAGGCGGTAGCGAAGGCAGGCAGAAAGGCGGTCCGGTCCGAGCGGCGTCGATGCGTCGTGCCCGCAGCACCTCGCATGTGGAGGCCAGGACGACCAGGAGGACCGTCTCCACGCGCCCCACACCTTCGCCCCCCAAATGGGGCCACCGCTCAACGACCTCATCATCGAACAAGTCTATCGTTGCGTCTTCGATTCGTATAGAGACGTAAGGCGTTCCACAGCGGACGCTTTTGGGATGTTGCGAGGAGAATACAAGAGAGCTTGGAGAAAGAGGCGAGGGAAAGAGGGGGGACGGTGACGGCGTGCGGCAAAATGAAACCCCGGGGGTCGTGATTGGTTAGTAGTACATGTTGAAATGCGTCGAGAGAGGGTATCATGTTGCGGATGCAGATGGAGCCGGCGAGACGGCGCGGAACAAGGAGCAGGATGAGGATGGGATGGGATGGGATGGGATGGGGTCAGGCCTCGTCGCTGCTGTTGGAGAGCGACAGAGGACCAAGAGGGGGGGGAGGGAAAGAAAGGGCAGGGAGAGGAGACGCAGCGGGGCCGGCCTCAGAAGACCCAGGCCAGGAAGCGTCCCCAGGCGTTGGTGGGCGTGGGCTCCTCGACCTCGTCCTTGGGGTCCAGCCGTCCGCTGTCGAGGTCAATGTCCTCGATGCGCACCATCTTGGTCTTGTACCACAGCTTGTACCCGATCCACGGCACGAAAAACAGCGGGATGCCCAGGTACGACGTGAGGAAGCTCGTGGCGGTAAAGTTGCCATTGAGGAACGTCGACCAGCCCGAAAAGACGATGATGATGGCCAGCGCGACGATGGCGAACCAGCTCGTGTAGGGCTGCAGCCGCGCGCGGTAGGGCAGCGCGCTGCGGTCGTAGCCCTGCACGATGGTCGCCTTGCGGAAGCGCAGGTAGGCCCAACTGACGGTGGCCCACGCAAACAGGCCCGCCACCGTCGAGAGCGAAGAGAGCCAGAGGAACGCCGTGCCGCCGCCGCTAGAGACGCCCAGGTAGCTGAAGGCGCCAAAGGAAAGCGAGAACAGCACGGCCGGGTAGGGGACGCCGCGCTTGTCGACGATGGCAAACACCTTTGGCACCTGCTTCTCGAGCGCCATGGCGTACAGCGACCGGCTGGCCACATAGACGTAGCTCGAGCCCGCCGAAAAGGCCGAGATGAGGATGACGGCGTTGATGATGTGCGGCAGTACCGCGACGCCGGCGCGGTCAATGGCAATGACCCACGGCGAGGCGGCCGAGTAGAGGCCGTCGGACTTGAGGCGCGGCTCGTTGTAAGGCACGATCATGCCCATGATCAGGATCGAGAGAATGTAGAACACGCAGATGCGGTAAAGAACCCTCTTCGACGCCTTGGGGATCTGCTTCGACGGGTTCGAGGCCTCGCCCGCGGCGAGCACGACGGTCTCGACGCCGATGTAGGTGAAGGCGGCATTGGGGATGGCCGAAAAGAAGGCGAGGAAGCGGCCCTTGGCGCCAGCAATGCCCGCGTACTGCGCAAACGGACCGGGGTCGTTCCAGTACCGGAAGCCGAGTCGGTCGTGGTGCGGTCCGCCGCCGAGGTCGATGATGATGCCGAAGAGGATGAGGCCGAGAAAGGCGAGGATCTTGACCATCGAAGTGATGACTTCGGACTCGCCGTAGAAGTTGACGCCAACCAGGTTGAGCGCCGCGATCAGGACCCACATGATGGTGATCCAGACCGCGATGCTGATGTCCTGGTTCCAGTACTGGATCACCGACGAGGCTGCGCTAAGCTCACTTGCGATGCCAATAGCGTAACAGTAGAAGTAGTTGAGGCCTAGCGTATAGCCAACGCTGGGATCGATGAAGCGGGTGGCAAAGTGCATGAAGGAGCCCGAGACGGGAAGGCAGGCGGCCATCTCGCAAAGGCCTTCCATGACGGGTACCAAGACAGAGCCGACCAGGGTGAAGGCCAGCAGCACGCCGACGGGGCCGGCGTTGGCGAGTGCGTATCCTGCGCCGACAAAGAGACCGGTGCCGATACCGCCGCCGATACCAATCATCTGGATGTGGCGGCTCTTGAGCTTGCGCGCCGTCTGTCCGACGCCGCCGTGGCCGAGGTCAAAGGGGCTGGGGGTGCTGCTGCGCGACTGCTTGGATGCGTCCTCGCTGTCGAGCTCCTTGGGCGTCGAGGGGTACGACTTGCCGATCGAGGGCGCGACGATCTGCTGGCCCTCGTAGGACATGATGCCGCCCTCCTCGTGCGCGACGACGGGCGACTTGGCGTCGTGTTCGGACATGGCGAGTGGCGTGCGGGTCGCAGGCGGAAGAGGGGAGAGGTGGAGATGGAGGTGAGGAGGCAAGGAGAGGAGAGCGGCCGCTGGCTGACCCTGTGACCAGAAGGGACGAGCGGACGGACGGGCGACGAGGGGGGCGGAAGCAAAGGGGGGAGAAGGTGGGGTCGAGAAGAAAGGCGAGGCGCGGCCGTGCGGATGCTTATAGACTTTTGGCCAAGGTGGGGGCCCTCGTGTCTGTGTGTGGCTCTGCCGTCGTATGACTCCAGCCGTCGCCAACGCGGGGGGACGATGTATGGCGAATTTGATCTTGGTCGACAGGACAAAGGCAGCAGGCGGCTCGCGGCCTCTGTCTGCACCTAGCACGCCTTGGCCGTGTCCGGGCGGGCAGGATACGGTGGCGATGAGCTGCAAGAAGGTGGACCCGACCCGGACCGGAGGGTGCTCTCTGATGGGGCCATGTGGCTCGGCGGTCCTCGTCTACGGTGGACGGGGACTCGAGTCGAGACCGTCTTTGGTCGTCGATCTACTGCCCAAGCAGCACGCCTTGCGCCTCACCATCCATTGGCGACGAGTGGCCAATCCGACGTCAGGCCGGGTTGGTTGCCGTTTGGCCAGTGGCCTGCCTTTGCAAGAAGGGCGCGATGGGGACGAGGATCACGACATCGTTTGAGTTCCTCTGCCCCTCTTTTCTCTCCGCTTCTCGGTTTGCAGCAGCGAGCAGGTGGGCGGGGATGGGATGGTTTGCTGAGCGGTCCAATCAACGACGGGGGCCATTGCGACGACGACGACGAACACGAAGACGACGACGGTGGGCAAAACTTTCTGTCGCGGTCGGTCAAGCAGGCCCGCAGGCAGAGGAGCCACCGAGCCGACGGGGCAATCGCGCCGGCCAAAAACGACGTCCGGAAGGAGCCCGGGCCTGGCCCTGGCCCTGGCCCTGCCTGCGGTTGGTACTTAGGCCGTCGAGGATTTTTTCTCCGAGTTCGACAGCTCGCCAAATGACCGCGCGGCCAGGCCAGGCCAGGCAACGCCCGGCGGCGCGGCGGGTCCTCTTTTTCGATAAATCCCCATTTTAGCCGCGGCAGCACGGCCAGGCAAGGCAGGGTAGGGCGCGGCGGGGCGAGGTGTGGCCAGGCTAAAGTCACCTTCTCAGCAGCGGTCCCGAAAGCATCAAACCCACCCAAGCAAGCGCCTTGTGGTCGTCGTTGGATCTCGCAAGAGGCATGCGCTCGATGGCCCTGGCTGGTCGGTCTTGTTGCCTAGTCTATAGTGCCCTATGCGGACAAGTCCATCGAGGCAGAGGCAGATAGAGGATGAGGTTGGGTTTGCGGTCCAATGGCCTCGGGTTCCGGCCATTTCGCCGGTGCCTCTGACCATATGTAGGCATGAGCGCGGTCTGACCAGCCCCGCCCCCCCCCGCTCGATGCGCTCCCAGGCTGTCAAGCTGCCATGCCCTGCTCGTGCCAGAGGGACGATGCACGAGCGAACGCACAAGCCCTTGCTTCATTCAAAACAGCACGAGGGGCACGATATCATGATATGGTAAAAGTACAAAGAGGGCGTCGGCGGGGGGGGGGGGGATGGCACCCGCATCTCGCAAGCGTCGACGTCGATCCCCTCAACCCCCCGGCTTCCCAACGCTCCTGTGGCCCACTCTGCCTCGCTCCGTGCTCCACTGCGCTCCACCTCGCCGGGGCACGCCTCAGCTGGAGATGTAGATGCAGTAGCGTTCGGGCGCAAGGCCACGGAGGGGCTCGCACGACTCGTGCGGCCAGATGTGGATCTCGAACCGGTTGATGCCCCGCGTCGGCGCGACCAGGCGGACCTGGCACGACACGCTGCCCACCTCGGCGTGGTGGTGGTGGTGGTGGCTGTCGCTCGTGGGGTCGAGATCGGTCTGGCTCGGTTTCGATGGCAGCGCACGCCGAGCGAGGTTGCTCGACCACCTGCCCGTGATCTCGCGGCCATTGAACGTCATCCTCGACCGCCACGGCCAAGCCAGCGCGCTCGCATCCTCGACCTCATCACCTTCCTCGACGGCGTCGTTGCGGCGCGTGTCAACATCGCTCCTCGTTGCGTCGCCGCCGCCGTCGCTGGACCGCGCACCTCCCGCTGCTGCATCGGGGGCGTTCGACTCGGCTGCCTGCTTGGTCGGCTGGCGCAGCACCCGCAGCGGAAACTGGACCAGCACCGACGTCGTCGACGGCGAGAGGCGCACCGAGTGCTGCTTGACAAACTGGTTGCGCAGCTTCAGCACCGGCG
>NW_006920895.1:263273-284920 GCF_000417875.1 Pseudozyma flocculosa PF-1
TCGCCGTCCCTGCCCCTGGTGCCCTGCTTGGCCTCGGTGATGGGCGTCACGGGACCAAAGTGGGCCGGCTTGGCGGATCGTGTGGAACGCGTGGCGCGGCCGGGCGTGGTCGCAGTGGCGTCGGGCTGGGATGGCCGCTGCGGCGACGTGAGCGCCACTGCCGCGCTCGCCTGCCTCGGCGGTGACATCGCCGCGCCTGGCGGTGCCATGCTGCCAAACGGCTGGGCGACCGACGGAGGAGACATTGCAGTTGGGAGACGACCTGCCGCTCGAGGCGGTGACATGTGCGCACCCATGGGCGAGGCCGAGGCCGCCGGGAGCGGACGGTCGCCATTGAGGCTGGGAGACTGCATCGCAGCGGCGCCCTGTGCCGCGGCCGAGCCCAGCCGCAGCCTGGTCCCACTCGGCTCCGGGCTCGCCGAGGTCATCGAATGCATGTCCGAGCTGGGATCGAGTCCCTGGCTCTTGGCCACCAGCAGGCGGTACGCCGCCTTGTGAGCCTCGATGGTGCTGTTGGCTGCCAGGTGGAGCGGGAGCGCCGACTGACGCACGTCGTCCTTTTCCAGCGTGAAGCCGTCCTCGAGCAGCGAAGGGATGGCGACGCTCTCTAGGTATCCCTGTCGAATCGTCGGTGGGTCGAGTCGCGGGAGACGTCTGTGAGCACGCACGCCACGCAGAGCGAAGAGGCAGGGGACGGCCGCACGACGGCAAACCCACCTTGATCTCCTCGGCGTCGTTCCACACGGTGGACCCAGGCTCGTTGTAGGTCTGCGCATTGTCGAGCATGTGCTCGAGATCCACAAAGAGGGCGTAGGCGTTGACGTAGCGCTTGTCGTGGACCCGACGCTGGCGAGGAAGTGCGCACGTACAGGGAAGCCGGCCAGGTCAGCACGACCCAGCAGGCGGCGACTGCACGGCAAAGAAAGACACGGGGGCGGCTCACCTCAATCATGGCCAGGGAGATGGGCTCCTGGATGACGCTATAATAGTCAGGGTACTGCTGCTGCGATGGCAGCTCGTCAAAGAACTGCGTGAGGGGATGTCCTCTGTCGGCGCGGTTGGCAAAAGCGGGTCAGGGGGAGAGAACGTTAGCGTGCTCCGATCGCCGCCGAGCGTCACCGGTCGCAGCGACGCGTCCGACTCACTGCCGCCCGACGACCTTGCGCAGGTTCGCAATCAGGCCCCGCAGCGTGGCCTTAAGGCGCTTGCCCCGCTTTCCTGGGCGCTTTCGGCCGTCGAGCAGGCCGCCCTTGGTCAGTCCTGCGGCGCTGTGGTCCATGGGCGACTCGGTCCGCGTGTATCCCGAGCGCTGCGAGCCTTCGGCGCCGTCGTCGTCGACGTCCATCATGTCGTCGTCTTCACCCTCGGCGTCGGCATCCGCGTCAGCACCGGCATCGGTCCTGACGGCGGCGGCGGCGGCGGCGGCGGCGGCGGCAGCAGCAGCCGCTGCTGTGCTCGAAGCTGACCCTTCTGTTGGCGCCGCCTCGCCGGCCGGCGTCGCCGCTGCAGCCGCAGATAGGGCGCTCTGGGTTCCTTGGGTCTCGGTCTTGACTTCGGACGGGGCTGCCGCCGATGGCTGCGTGTCCCGCTGTGGGCGTAATCGCGATGGCACTTCCAAGGCCTTCTGCCCCTCCTGCGCGTCCGGAGCAGGGTCCGACGACGGCGGCGCTGGCTCCGAGGCCGCTGGTGCTTCGCTGGACAGTTTCTGCTTGGACCGGCTGTGGCGAAGCGTGATGCGTTTGGACCTCGGAGCGGAGCGACCTTCTTCTTGCTTGACAGCATCGGCGGCGGCGGCCGAAGGTGGGTCGGACTGCTCTGACCGCTCGCCTGCTGTCGGGAGAGGCTTGGCCGATGCCGGGGCGGGCTCTGGCAGCGACTCGATGATGGAGACATAGGTCAACTTTACGACACTCTGTTCCAGAGGGACGGCGGGGGTCGGGGTCAGCGACACGGGCTGACGCTGGCGGCGGTGCAGATGCAGACGACCGATGCGACTCACATGGAGCTCCTTTGCCATCTGGAAGATTTCGCTGTCGCGGACATTGTAGCGCTTTGCGTTGTTGCAGATGGTGTCGCAGTCGTGCTTGACGTCGGGGAGCGAGGCGTACTGGCCCTTGTTGAGGCGGTTGCGGACGTCTTCGAGGGTGAGGGGCTTTTTGATGATTTCGTAGTAGTCCGGGTACTGGCGCTTGCTGGGCAGCTTGAGGAAGGGCTCGCAGAGGAGGCCGCCGTCGGCTGGATCGCGGGCGTCCATGAGGGCGTTGAGGAGGTGGAAGCCGCGCTGGGTGACCTGGTCGCGGGTGAGGGCGTTGATGCGGCGCTCTATGGAACCGGTGGCGGCGGCGGCAGCGCCCGAGCCTTGGCGCTGTGCATCGTCGGCATGGTCAGCGGTGGGCCTGGACCGCTTGCGGGAGCCCTCAATGATCTAGGATGGCGGGAAGCAGGGCGAGGAGAGGAGGGGGTGGGGCCCCCTGCAAATGGTCAGCAGCGCGAAGGCGGCGAGAGCAGGTTGTCTGGGACGGTCGGGCCAGGATGGCTGCTGCGGATGGGCAGTCGCGGGTGCCACTTGGAAGGCGGCGAGGCACGCGTCGAAGGCGTAGGTACTGGGTGTTGTGTTGCGTTGGGCTTGCGGATGGGAGGTCGGCCAAGGAGGGGTCGGTGGCCTCGATTGGACTTTTTCCCACGTCGCCTTTTCCGAACACGACACGGCGACCACCACGGCGGGCGAAATGCGACTTCGGAGCGGCGTGCCGTCCTGACAGCCATGGTAGCAGGCAAGGACATGGGAAGACTCACGTTGGAGGCTTCGAGGCCCGTTGCAGAGGCTCGCGTGGCGGGCATGGGGTGATGGTGGGGATGGCGTTGGGCACCGAGGGCGAGGATCGAGGCCGGGTCGAGGAGGGTCCGCGTGGGTCGCCCGTTGGGTTGGCTCTGCTGTGTGAGGAGCGGTGTAGGCTAGCCGGCAGCGAGGGAGCGCGTTGTTTGTGGTGAGCCTGGTGGCACAGTCGAGGCGATGCTGCGGCTGCGGCTGCGGCTGTGGCTGTGGCTGCGGCTGCTGGGATGATATGGTGCGGACAACGTTGCGAGGTGGCTGGCGGACCAAAGCCGAGAGGGGGCCAAGCGGGCGGCGGCAGCGACGGTGGAGGAGCAGCGGGCTCAGAGGCAGCCTGGCCAACCCCCCGGCCGCCGTCGAACCCCACGCAACCGACGCGTTGGCGTTTCTTCGCCAGGGCTCGGCAACAAATCGGGACAGGTCATCAATCGGGCTGGCAAGGCAACTCAGCCTGCCATCGGGGCAACCCTCCTGGGCCCGCGGCGCCGTCGTCCCGTCCAGCTGAGATGTAGCCCTCCTGCCATTGGGGTCCTCTGCCTCGTTGAAGCTCCGTGTACGACGTTGGCGGGCATGAGGGCACGTTGCGGACTCAAGCGTCGACGCCCTGGCTGCGACGTTGTTGGATTGCGCGCGTGCTGGGCCAGCTGGCAGCAGTGTTGGCTCACGGGCCGGCCATGCCTTCGAGGCCCTGTGAGGCCATGGCAGGCCAGGCCAGGCAGGGTGGTCGAAGCGCGGGCGGGCGAGAAAAACAGCACAGCCGCACAGCGCAGCCCCCCAACGGGCAACGGCGCAGCAGCCTGCCGCTTGGCGTCGACTCGCTCGTTGGTTGCTGCTGGCCGCCGTCGGTCGCCTCTTGCTGGCCTCCATCACGACCCACCCACCTCGCTGCCCCCCTTGGCCATCTTCTGACGACCTCAAACGCCTCTGTTCCAACCACAGGCTCATCACGACCTTTCGACGCTCCGGACACACTCCGACTCTGCCACGAGCCCGCCGCTTCCATCCTTGCCACCGCCGACCCACCAACACGCACGCACCCACCCACCGCTTGCCATGGCGTCCGCAGACCCATTCTCCGACAGGAACGCCCTCGATGCCAACCCCTTTGCCGATCCCTCGGTACAGGGCGCTCTCAACGACTCGAGCCGCATCTACGGCGAGGACGACGCTCCCTCTATCTACAAGGGCGCCGACACCGATGCACAGAGCAACCCCTCTAGGGCCGATGCCGCCCGCGCCGACGAGCTCAGGCAGAGGGAGAGAGAACTAGAGAGGAGGGAGCGCGAGCTCGAAAACCGCGCCGCACACATCCAGAAGCACGGCCGCAATAACTGGCCGCCCTGTAAGTCCCTAGGCGTCGATCGCCGACACGACGCCCTCCGTCGGACCATATAGCGTCGTGGCTAGCAACCGCAGCCGCGATCCAGGCTCATGAGGGTCCGACGACCACTGACGCAGCCGAGGCCCCTTTGCTATCCACTCGACCGGCCCACCCGTGGCCGCCAGTCTACCCGCTCATCTACCACGACATTGACGCCGAGATCCCGCCGGATGCCCAGCCCATCATGTCCAACATGTACAAGCTCTGGCTGCTCCTCGTCCTCACCCTCATCATCAACATGGTCGCCTGCATCCTCTTGCTCGTCTCGGGCTCCAACGACGGCGGAAAGGACATGATCTCGGGCATCGTCTACCTGCCAGTCATCACCGTCGCCAGCTTTTTGCTGTGGTACAGGTTCGTCGACACGGGAGCCCTGCCGCATGTCGCGCAGCCCACACCTGGGCAGCGCCTCTGACCCTCTCTCTCTCTCTCTTGCACACACGCGCATCCTGCCGCCCTGCACCCCCCGTCTCCTGCCAGACCGGTCTACAACGGGTTCATGAAGGAGCACTCGCTCTTCTACTGTGAGTCCAGCAGGCCCGTGCTTGTCGGGGCCTCCTTGGACATTCGAAGCTGACTAGCATGCGCAACCGGAACCACCTCTTGCTGACGACGTCGCGTCTGCCGCTCAGACATGTATTTCATGTGAGTTCGAGTCCCAACGTGTTGCGACTGCCAGAACCTCGAAACGCTGACCGGTTGCCATCCTCTGCTTGTATCCTCGGCCCTCATGGCAGTTTGTGAGCGCCACAAGTCGATCCGGCCTCGGCAGTGCTGATACGAGGACGACGAGCATCCCTGGCTGACCCTCGTCTCCCCGCCTTCAACAATGCTCCTGCGCTTGGATCCGGTCAGCTGCGGCTTCCACTGTGAGTCGCCGGTGGTGCTGTCGTCGACAGAGGATGGTCTCAGGCGGCGGGCGGCGTGGTTGACCCAAGACTCTTCCTTGGCCCGGCTTGCTTGATCTCGCAGTGGCATTCTCGCTCTACTGCTTCCTGGGGATCCCTTCGTGAGTAGCGCCTGAAACGCCGACGGGCGGGCGCCGTTGGACGATCCCAAGCTCTTGCTTGCATCGCGCTGACTGGATCTCAAACCCCGTTACGACCGTCTGGGCTTGCCCCCTTCCCCCCCCCCCCCCCCCACCCCCCCCCCTCGATGCGCAGTACGGGCTCGGCTGGTCTACTCAACACGATCCAATGCTTCACCAACGGGCGCATCGTGGCTGGCGTCTTCGGTGCGCTGGCCACGGCCGGTTTCGCGCTGCAGGGGCTGGGCAACCTGTGGTACTATCGGCTCATCTGGCAGCACAACCACGAGCAGGGCCACACGTTTGCGCAGGCCAAGGCCGAGCTCACGACGCACGGCATGAAGGCCTACTTGTGAGCGTCGCCGACGGGGCACAAGCACGGTGGGGAATCTCGACGGGGGCTTGACTTGGCTGACCACTGTCTCTCTCTCCCCCCTCTCCATCCTGCTCTCTGATCACCTCTGGTTTCCCGCCGGTGCAGCACGCGAGGATCGCAGGTGTAGGCTGCGAAGAGGCCGGCTGGCCCACTGCTGATGCGTCGGTGTCGAGTTGCCTGTACCGGCAAGGCTCGCAAACGAGAGACTGTGGCTTTCTTGCTGGCCGCAAGGGGAAAAGAGGTGCGACGCCGCACGGCGTCTATTGTAAATGTACCTTTGAGCCTCCGTAATGCTGCCATCGCTTCCAAGGGTGGTCGTCGTCGTCGTCGCGGCCGTTTTGGTGGTGCTGGAAGTCGGTATGGGGAAGTGAGGGAGCAAAGGAGCGCGGAAAGACGAGGTGCGGGCTGAGAGGAGGCTCTGCCAGGCAAGCGGCCTGGGGCCTGCGCGCGCGCACAAGCCAGCTCAAAGGGTGCCAGGCAGAGGGCGGGCCAAAGGTGCACGCACGCACGCACGCACGCCCTTTTCCAAAGAGAACGAGGGGCGGCGGGCGAGGGCGAGTAAGTGGGCGAGGGCGAGGGCAGAAGGAAGGGCGCAAGCGAGAACGACCTCAAGCGAACCTCAAGGCGAGGGGGGGGGCGGGCGCGGGGCAGAGGCAGGCAGGCAGAGAGAGGCACAGACAGACCAGACAGGCAGCACACAGAGGCACACACCACCACGCCAGCCGGCATCCAGCACCAGCCCAGGCCCAGCCCAGGCGCAGCGCGACCGCACACGCACGGAACACCACCACCACCACCACCACCACCACCCCTCTTTCACTCGCTACCGGCCTACCACCTCCGTCACCGCCATCAGCACCAACAGCTCCGTTCGCAGCGCAGCCACCCTTCGCCCCTTTCGTCTCGTCCCGTCCCGTCCCGTCTGGCCTTGTCGCCTCTCCTCTCCTATCCCCTCCTCCTCCAGCCTGGCCCTTCAGCCACCGTCACCCTGCTCCTTTTTCGCTCCGGAACCTTCTTCCACGAACCCCCGCATCCGAGGACCCGACGCAGCGACATCGGCCGTTCCAACCTCCCCGCCAACCTCTTCTTCCATCCTCTTCCCCGTGCAGCTGCACCCAGTAGTCGCCCAACATGGCCGCCGTCGAGCAAGACCACACGCCGCTCCAGTCGTACGTCGGCTTCGACAGCATCACAAAGCAGATTGAGAGCAAGCTCCTCAAGCGTGGCTTCCAGTTCAACGTCATGGTCGTCGGTCAGACCGGCCTCGGAAAGAGCACCCTCATCAACACCCTCTTTGCCAGCCATCTCATCGACTCAAAGGGCAGAATGGAGGCCCACGAAACCGTCCGACAGACGACCGAGATCCACCCCGTCTCGCACGGTGAGCACTCGCGCCCCGTCCCCTCGCCATCGCCTCGCAAAGAAGGCCGCTCATCGGCGCTGACTCTCCTTCTCTCGGCCCCTTCGACCCGCCTCTCCCCCAGTCATCGTCGAGAATGGAGTCAGGCTTCGTCTCAACATCGTCGACACGCCCGGATACGGGGACCAGGTCAACAACGAAAACTGGTGAGCATGCCGTCAAGGTCTCGGGGTCTAGCCCTTGCCTCTCGCCAGGCTTGCGCCGACTCGCAGCTAAGCTCTGACGGTTTCTCCACCCCGACCTCTTGTCCGCCCCCTATTCCCCCCGCCGCAGCTGGGACCCCATCATCAAGTACATCAAGGACCAGCACAGCGCCTACCTCCGCAAGGAGCTCACCGCCATGCGCGACCGGTACATTACCGACACCCGCATCCACTGCTGCCTCTTCTTCATCAACCCGTGAGTGTGTGCGGCCCCCCTTCATCTTCCTCTGATAGTCGCTTCCTCTACGCAGCCTGCGGGTCTGGGTCTGGGTCTGGGTCCGCTGAACACGTTCCACATCGTCCCTCACCCTCCCTCCACGTTCCGTCTGGTCCCCGCCCCTCTCAGCACCGGCCACGGGCTGCGACCGATCGACGTTACCGTCATGAAGAAGCTCAGCGACGTCGTCAACGTGGTGCCCGTCATTGCAAAGGCCGACAGCCTGACGCTCGACGAGAGGGACCTCTTCAAGGAGCGCATCCGCGCAGAGATGCAGTACAACAGCATCCGCGTCTACCCCTTTGACAACGAGGACTACGAGGAGGAGGAGCGCGAGGTCAACGAAAAGATCCGGGTGAGTGCGCGCGCGCGCCTTTTTCCCAAGGGGCGCGAAGAGAGGAAGAGGCATCGGGCAACGAAGCCCAAGCCGCGAGCTTCCCGGGAGCTGACTCTGAGCCCCGCCCGTCTGCGACGCCTTCATCGGCTGCTACGACCGCGCGACAGTCGCTCATCCCCTTTGCCGTCGTCGGCTCGGAGCGCAACGTCATCATCGACGGCAAGGCCGTCCGCGGCCGCAAGAACCGGTACGGCGTCATCAATGTCGAAAACGAGAACCACTGCGAGTTTGTCTACCTGCGCAACTTCCTCACCCGGTACGTGTCTGTTTGGGGGCTCCCGATCGAAACGTTGACGGGCACACGGGCATGCTGAACCCTCCCTCTTTGGCGCCACTCTCGACTCCGCCTCGCTTCTTGTGCAATCCTTTCCGTCGTCGCGCCAACAGGACCCACCTGCAAGACCTGATTGAGACGACGGCGCAGATCCACTACGAGGCCTTCCGGTCCAAGCAGCTCCTCGCGCTCAAGGAGAGCAGCACCAAGCAGCAGGCCCAGCCCAACGGCGCCTAGCTCTAGACAGAGGCATCGGCAGCGGCAGCGGCAGCGGCAGCAGGGTCCCGTGCGGGCTGGAGAGCGGACGGGCGCGCCATCTCTCTCCCGCTCCTCATATCGCCGGGAGGATCAGGGGCCAAAGACGCCCGCCCGCTCGCACGTCCGCCGCTATTCGTCCTGTCCTGTTCTGCTCGGCTCCTTTTCTTCTTCTCGACCTTGTACTTCACCTCTTCCTTCCTTTCTTCCTTTCCGACCTCCCTCCCGCCCCGCGACGGGAGATGCAGTCGGAGAATATCTGTGCCTACGCATGCGTGCGTCTTGTGTGTCGCGATCGGTTGGTCGAGAGCGTCGTCCGTGGTGCGGATCGCGCCCTCGTTTCGAGCGGGAGAGGATGGCGTGATAAATGGGCCGAGATGGGGTAGGATGGGGGGTAGGAGTACAGGGGGGGGAAGGCATCGAAGACGTGTAACTGGCTTGAGGGTGAGATTGGGCTGGCTGGTAGCGAGGAGGAGGAGTAGAAGGAGGACGTGGTGGTCTACCAGAACGAGCACCATCTGCATTGGACGAGGCGGCGGGATCAGGGCGGGAGAAAGCGAGTCGGATGGAGAGGAAAGAAGAGGTATGGCGTCAGTTCAGGTCTCGCTCCTGTGTCGCATCGAAGGGGGCCGTGCCGTGGGGGTCCCAGCGACTGACACAACACGACACAACACGACACGACACGACACGACACGACACGACACGACACGACACGACACGACACGACACGACACGACACGACACAACACGACACGTACCCGACGAAAGCGACGCAGAGGTTCTCCTTGGACGTGGCGTCCTGAACCAGTCTCTCGATCTGGGCGGCGACGCTGAGCGAGACGTTGGGGTTGAAGTCGCGGCCGTTGAGCTTGTTCTGGATGCGGCGTACCACCTCGAGCGCCTTCTGGTTGCGCACATCGCCAACCTGGTTGGTACGGTGTCCCGCCGCCGCCTCGTTTTCGCTGGCATCGGGTGCCTGGCGCTCGCTGGCATCGTCGGTGACCAGGCGCCAGCTGATGAGCGGATCGTGCACAAATGCCTCGAGGAGCGCCAGCACGCTCTCGCGGTTGTCGCGCAGCACGCGCATCGTATTCTCGGCCGTCACCTTGAACGTCCCCTTGATCCCACCCACCTCCATGGCGTTGACGAGCATCCGCGTCAGGCGGAACGGCACCTTTTCGGGAAACTTGGGCCGGTGGCACGCAATCTCGAAGCAGTCGCCAAAGTCGATGTGGATGATTTGGCCCGTCAGCCGGTCCAGCAGCAGGTTGGACGGGTGCCGGTCTCCCAGCCCGAGGATGTAGCCCGCCACCGACGACACGGCCAGCGAGCGCGTGTAGGCCAGCCGGCGCTCGAGCCACGACTCCGAGTTGCGCGACTTGAGCCACAGCACGCGGTACAGGTCCTGGCCCGGCGTGTTGTCGAGCGCGTACTCAAACACTTCGACCTTCTGCATCAGCGTCAGGTGGTCGTAGTCGGGCGCCATCTGCAGCATCAGCCGGTGCTCGATGTTGAGCAGGATCTTGTGCTGCTCGCGGTACTCCTTGATGAGCACGTGGAGCGTGTCGGTGTCCTCGACCCAGCCCAGCATGCCCGTGTTGGGCGACAGCGGGATGACGGGGAACCGCCGGATCTCGAGCCGCCGCTTGTACGACTCCGAGTCGGTCGACAGCAGCGTGTTGACCAGCCCAAAGAGCTGCATCACCCGCTCGTCCTGCCGCAGGTCCTCGTGGCCCTTGAGCAGGTACTGGTACGCCTTGCCGTCGCTGCCCTTCATCTTGAGCCGGCGCGGGTGCTGCTTGGACGCGATGACGAGCACAATCTGCTCAAAGTTCATGATGCGCACGATCGGCTTGCCGCTCTGGTAGGTGCCCGGCACCGCCAGCTCCAGGTCGCGCATCGCCAGCAGCTTGGGCGACACGTACTGCAGGTCGAGCTGCACCGAGTTCGACGCGGGGATCTGCTTGGTGATCTTCTTGAAGACGTGGTAGTAGAGGTCCCACGCCTGGTTGAGGTCGCTCAGGTCGCCGTACTGGCGGTAGCGGCGGCCGCACTCGCGCGCCTCGGCCAGGTCGCGGCCGTGGGTCTGGGCAAAGGACGTCTCGCGCAGCGTCTCGGGCCCCTTTTCCAGGGCGTCGTGCAGCGGCTCGAGCGTGGCAAACATGGCGTCGATGTTGTGCTCGGTGAAATAGAGGCGCGACGCCTCCTCGAGCCCCTCGTGCCACAGCTCGTGCCACAGGATGGCGACGCGGATCAGCTCGTTGCTGATCAGCAGCGCCTGCTCGACGAGCACGGGGCTGTGCTCGCGGATGTTGTCCATGATGCCCATGGCCGTCTGGATGCGGATGACGCTGGGCGACTTGGTGGCCACCGTCAGCGGGTAGACGAGCGCCTGCGGGTGCGCCAGGCCGACGTCCGAGAGCAGGTGGTGGATCAGGCGGCGCACCTTTTGGCTGGGCGCCGTGATGCGGGCAATGATCTGCGGGATCACCTCGAGCCAGGTGTCGACGATGACGCTGCTGAAGCCTTCGTTGACCGCCTCGGCCACGTCCTCCTGGTAGCCGTACTTGAACCACAGCGTCAGCAGGCGCAGCGTGTCCTGGAGCGAGTTGCCGCTGGCGAGGGCAATGGAGCGGAAGAAGCCCTGGACCGACGGCACGATGCTGGCGGCGATCATCTGCGGCGTGATCTGGTCGCCCTTGCGCTCGTGGTGCGTGATGATCTCAAAGTTGGCCAGCGCCCAGGCGTGCCAGGCCTTGTACCAGTTGCGGTCCAGCTCCGTGGCGCGCCGATACGACTCGATGACGTCGCACTCGTCGTCGGTGACCCAGTCCTCGTTGAGCGCCGTCTGCCACTCGCCCTGCTTGAAGTAGCACCGCGCCAGCAGGCGCGCAAACTCGCCCAGCCGCGGAGACGCCTGCCAGTCCTGGACCACCTGGTTTCCCTGGTCGTCGACGGCGTAGATGCCCAGGTCGTCGGCCAGGTTGATGGTGAAGTCGCGCAGGTAGGTGAGCGACTCGGTCTTGACGCCGCTGGCCCACATGAACTTGAGGTGGGCGTAGATGACGGGCGGCGGCGCCTTGGGCCCGATGGGCGAGCGGGCGTCGACGCCGTTGAGCTCCGGGCCCAGCAGCGAGTTGAGCGTCTTCTCGGCCAGCACCATCCGGCCCGACTTGCGGCACAGGTTGGCAAACTTGATCCACGTCTCGGTGTCGTCGGCGGGCGTGAGGACGATGCTGCGCACCGACAGGATGCGCTGCCACACCTCGACCTCGGGCTGGCACCCCTTGAGCCGCTTCATCCACGTCGAGCGGATCGTCGCCTGGCGGTCGGGCTGGTCCTTGTAGTCGAGCTTGTACGCCAGCGCCTCCTCGAGCTCCGAGAGCATCTGGGTGCGCACCATGAGGTCGTAGGCGCGGCCGTAGCTCTCGCTGATGAGCGCCGTCAGCTCGCCGTCGAGCGACTCGCGCGCCTTTGCGATCTGCTTGTTGGCCGCCGAGCGCTGCGAGCGGTGCGTGTGGAGGATGGCGCGGTAGAAGGAGCGCTCCGACGAGTCGGAGCGCATCGCCGAGATGTACTCGTCCATCGTCTCCCACTCGCCCAGCGACCACGCGGCGGCGGCGGCGAGCGGGGCAATGTGCCGGCGGTCCTCGGGGTCGGCGTTGTGCCACTTTTGCTGCACCAGGTCCGACAGGTGCTCCCACTCGCCGAGGGCGTGGAGGCAGCGCATGCGTCCAAAGGCGATCTCGTAGTCGTCCGGGTCGAGCTCGGCCTTGCGGTCGTAGGCGAACAGCGCCTCCTCCCAGCGGTGCAGCTTCTCGTACCACTCCTCGTGGTGCGTCATGTCGAGGTGCTCGCGGGCGTAGGTGAGCGCCCCGAACGCGGCGTCTGACTGCTGCAGCTTGGTGTTGATGTCGATCAGCGACTCGATGACCTGCGGCGACGGGTCGGTGAGGAACTCGGCCTCCTTGTAGTGGAGCGCCTTGGCGTACGAGTGGAACTTGTAGGCGCGGTCGCCCAGGGTGCGGATGTTGATGGGGAGCGCCTTGTCGTCGTGCTCCATGAACTCGGCCAGGTTGAGGAGCATGTGGACGATGTGGTCGGGCACGTCGGGCGCGTCGAAGGCCGTCTCGATGGCCTTGACCAGGTCGCTCTGGTACTGCTCGTAGAGCTCGGTCCAGCACGAGACAAAGGCGGCATTGAACATGGCGAAGCCGAGCGGCTGGTAGACGTCGGCCAGGCTGCGGCACGCGCGGAGGGCGTGCGACGGCGACTCGCGCATAAACTCGACGGCCATCCGGCGCAGCCACTCCTTCCAGTCCTCGCTGGTCGACACCTTGGACGTGTCCCAGGCCTGCTTGAGGTGCTGCTGGTTGACCGTCATCTTGGTGGCCTCGGCCAGCGGCGCCTCCTCGGCCTTGTTGTCGAGCGAGCCGTCGAGCGGCACCAGCTCCTGCGGCAGCCGCTCGCCGCTGAGCAGCTTGGCGATCAGCTGGTCGTAGGTGGCGTGCTGGATCCGGTACTGCACCAGCACCTTGTTGACCACGGGGATAAAGATGGCGTACGACGACCCGAGCTGCAGCACCAGCGCCGCCAGCGTGTCCATGACGGCGCCGCGGACGTCGGCGCTGGCGTTGTTGTGCAGCACGCGCACCAGCGGGTGGACGACGCGCGACGCGTGGTCGCAGAAGCTCACCTTGCGCGACAGGTTGCCGACGGTGGCGATGGCGGCCTTGCGCAGCGTCGTCGAGGCGTCCGGGCGCTCAAACATCTTGACAATGACGGGCAGGACGAGGTGGAGGTACTCTTCGATGTTGGAGCCGAACACGTAGAAGGCGTGGAGGATGCGGAGCAGCGTGGGCTGGCGCTTGGACGTGATCTCGCCGTCGAGCGTCTGGAGCATGTTGGGCAGCAGGACGGGCAGGTACGACTTGAACTCGCCCTCGAGCGCCTTGGCGACGGCCTCGACGAGCGACACGATGGTCAGCTGGATGCTCGAGTTGGGGTTCCAGTTCTCCTGGACCAGGCCAAAGATGTCTTCGAGGTAGCTGCGGACGTGCTGCTTGATGATCGAGATGAGGATGGCCAGCTGCTGGTAGTAGAACTCGGACAGGCCGGTGCCGCAGGTGCGGATCACGTTGAGGAAGGCCGGGATGATCTGGGGCAGGAAGGTGACGCACTTGAGCCCCTGCGTCTTGAACATGTACATGATGGCCTCGATGACGGCGTGGTGGTGCGTCGACAGCGACGGGTCCTTGAGGATCGAGATGAGGGCGTCGATGGCCACGTTCTGGTAGTAGTCGTCGGTCGAGGTGCCGATGGCCAGCGCCAGCTCAAAGAGGTCGGTGCCGCTGCCTTTGGACGCCTCGGCACTGCCCTCGTCGCCCTGCTTCTCGAGCAGCTTGTAGCGGTACGGGTCCAGCGCGCCGAGGATGCCCATGACGCGGATCGTCTCGCGCCGCACCGCGGGCACCTGCTCGTTCTTGAGGATCTTGACCACGGTGCCGAGCAGGTTGCGGTAGGTGAGGTACGGGTTGACGACGTTGCCCGTGTTGGACGCCACCAGGCCGAGCGTCTTGAGCGCGGCGTCGCGCTTGGCCGTCGACGAGTGCGGCGCCGTCGACGACAGCTGGTCGATGGCGAGCCGCATCAGCTGGTCGACGTTGGGCGCCAGGTCCTCACCCCCTACCTTGGCCAGCTCGCCGAGGCACTCCATGACGCGCGCCGACACGCCGACGCTGGCGTCGCTCGCCTTGGGCAGCAGCACCTCGAGCATCGGCAGCGCGTACGACTTGACGAGGCGCTGCGAGGCGCGCACCACCTCGGTCAGCAGCTTGGCCGCCTCCTCCTTGCTGCGGCTGACGGTCGAGTACTCGAGCTCGGTCAGCAGCTGGATGAGGGCCTTGCGCAGCGACGGCATCACGTAGGCCGGGTTGTGCTTGGCCAGCCGGCCGATGATGACGATGGCCACCTCGCGCACCTTGAAGCTCTCGTCGTTGAGCGCGATAAAGAGCGAGCGGACGTACTCGGACTGGGCCAGGTGGCGGTCAAACTGCTCGCGCGTGCCAAACTTGTTGAGCACCGTCCAGCGCAGGTCGGCCACCGGATCGGCGATGCCGACGGTCATGAGCTTGTCGAGCACGTCGTTGACCACCTCGATGGCGTGCATGCTGGTCTGGTAGCAGATCGGGTCGTTGACGAAGAGGTCGGCGCAGGTCTCGGCGGCCGCCTTGCGCACCGCGGCGTGGTCGTCCTCGAGGTAGGGCAGCGTGCAGTTGCGCACAAACTCGTTGAGGATGTGGCCCTGGAAGTCGAACTTGCCCAGCGTCTCGAGCGCCACCGTCACCGTCTCGACGCCCTTGGCCTCGGACGTCTGGGCGGCCGCCGCGCCGTCGCGGGCGCCTCGCAGCGGCAGCGGCGCGCCGAGCGGCCGGTAGGGCTGGCTGATGAGGGTCATCGAGAGCATGTCGAGCAGGCGGTCCTGGACGACGCGCATCAGCGGCGGGATCGACTTGACGATGCGGTCGAGCGCCGTCACGAGCGAGACGCTGAGGCCGCACGCAAACATCAGGTCGAGCAGGTCGTGCATGTACTTTGTCAGGTGCGGGCCGACGGCGGTGGCGAGATTGCCGATGCACAGGAAGATGGGCGACTCGGGCGGCGCGTTCTTCTTGCCGCGCATCTGGAGCCCTTCCTTGATGCACGCGAGGATGGGCTCGATGTAGGGCTTCATCCGGCTGCCCATGGCCGCCGCCACAAAGCCGATCGTCTCGAACGTCTGCGACGACTCCTTGGGCGAGCGCTCCTTTTCCTTGCGCAGCTGCTCGGTCAATATCGTCATGACGGCGCCGAGGTGCTCTTCGGCAAAGTACTGCGGGTCGTAGCGGGCCAGCACGGGCACGAGGTTGGTGATGGTGCGCTTGATGAGCGGGTCGCGGTGCTTGTGCAGGCGGAAGACGAGCTCGCAGGCGCGGTGGAAGCGGGAGCGCATGAAGGTCTTGGAGTACTGGAGCAGCTGCTGGACGGCGAGCAGGCTGCCGTGGATGGCCTCGACCGTGTTCATCTTGAGGCCGCGCTCGGCCTCCTCGTAGATGGTCTCGAAAAAGTGGCTGCCCATCTGCTTTTCGCGCGAGGCGATGATCTCGAGGCAGGCGCCCATGGCCTCGGCGGCGCCCTCGCGGACAATGACGCGCGTGTCGCGCAGCGCGATCCAGATCCGGTCGAGCACCCGCGGCACGTAGAGGTGGAAGTGGTGCGGCACGTTGCGGGCAATCTCCTTGATGATCAGGACGGCGGCGTACCGGCCGGACTCGTTGCGGTCGCCGGCCTGGAGAAAGTCGAGCGCCCGGAGCACTTCGAACTCGATAAACTGGTCGCCGAGCGACTGGCCTCCAAAGTGCGACACGCGGCCGAGCGCCTTGGAGGCGGCGATCATGACCTGGGCATCGTTGCAGGGCAGGTTCGGCTTGAGGTACTGGTAGAAGCGGTACAGGCGGGCGCTGTTGTCCTCGCTCTCGAGGTCGATCAGGCCCTCTGCGCACGAGGCAGGTCGTCGAAAGTGTGTGAGAGAGGCGTGCGGGCAGCGGCAAGGCGTCAGCGATCGAAGCGATGGGACGCCGATGGAAGTCGGAGCTAGAGAGACAGCACCCACCGATTGCGACGATGCCTCCGAGCTTCTCGTGGGCATGCTGGCTATGCGTGAGCTCAAAGATGCGGCGGTGGAGGTCGTTGAAGAACGTCGAGAGGTGGTCTCCCTTGAGCTCAGAGATGACGAGGCTGACGTGGGAGCCCAGGTCACGGCCCGCGGCCTGCCGGGTGGCATCGTCGCGGCTCTTTAGCGCGGTAAAGATGCGGTTGAGCGTGTCGCTCTGCTGCGCGCTGATGGTCGACATGCCGGTCGCGAAGGGTCGGGCGCCACGTCACTGCTCGGCAGCGGCAGCGGCAGCGGGGGCGGGCGCAGGCGCAGGCGCAGAAGCCGGATGGACAGGAAGCTGAGCGAAGGGAGGCCTTGGCGATGTCAAGGAGCGTGTAGCGTCGAGCCTGGCCTGAAGCGAGCGCAGGCTGAGGGCGATGAGCGTCTATACGAGCCTCAGGACCGCATCCCCGGCCGAAACAAGTGCGGATCAAAGGAGGGAGTGTAGCAGTGGTGGCGGTGCCAAAGCCCGGCTAGGATGGGCAGCGCAGTGCGGAGCAAGGTGGTGGTGGTGCAGAGCAGGGCAGGGCAGGGCAGGGCAGGGAAGGCTAGGGTATGGCAGGATCTGCGCTGTGTGAAGGATGGTGAGGGCCGAGGCTGGCCTGCTTGCCTGCTTGCGCTCGGTGCAGCGATCGTTCGGCGTCCTCTGAGCGCGGCTGGTCGGAAGGAGTCAGAGCACTCCACAGGTAGCGGAGCCTGATGCGCCGGGCTGCGGACGACGGACGAGGAGAAGAGCAGCGGTAGGAGGATATCGAGGGAGCGGGTATGGCGGGTGGGCAGGATGGTGGAGGGAAGGGCGCGGCTGCGGTTCCTCTTGGACGGGCCCTAGGCCACTCCGCCGGCTCGCCCAGCACAGGGCCTGGCAGGGCGGGAGCAGGTCCGAGCGCGCCTGACTTTTTCCCTCTCGGAGCCGCAAAGCCAAGCCTGGCTTCCTCGAGCCCGACCATGGCCGCCCTCGCCATCCAGCTCTCGTTCACACGCACTCATCTCTCTCGCTCGCCGCATCATCGACCCATCCATCGGCGTCAGTCTATCAACGTGCATTGCATCGCGTGTGTGGCAGCTGGAGCCACAGCAGGCGGCGGCACGGGCCACTGGCCACCCTCTACGGCCACCGCCCTCGCCACGTCGCTCGGCGCCCCGCTCAGACGACGCGGCTCTTGTCGACCTTGCCAAAGTCCCGGTTGGCCGCCGCGTCCTCGGCCTCGGCCACCCGGCCGCGCAGGCTGTCGCCAAACACCTTCTTGGTCTTGTCCGTCACCTGCACCTTGATCTCTGGCCCCTTGGGGTCCTTGAGCACCGCCGCCGCCCGTTCTGCCGCCTGCTCGCCCTGCGTCTTGGGCGCATCCTTGAGCGCCTCGGGCGACGCCGCCGACGCCGACGGCTTCTGCCCCGCCGGGAAGCTCAGCCCGAGCGCCGCGTTGGCCTTTTCGACGAGCGTGTAGTACGCCTCGTCCTTTTCGCGGTCCGGCACAAACACGGCCGGTGGCGGCGACGACGCGCTCGGCAGGCCCAGGTTCTGCCGCAGCCCGGCGAGCTCCTGCTTGACGCTGGCCACGCTCTTGGTGAAGGCCTCGTCGCGCGCCGGGCTCAGGCCCATGGGGACGTTGTCGTTGGGCGCGGCCACCGTCACCTCGGACAGCTTGACGCCCGTGCCGACGACCTGCTTCCACGTCTTGCCCTCGGCCTTGAGCAGCTCCGTCAGCTCGTCTTTGATCTTGCGCGGCAGGCCCACGCCCTGGTAGCCAAAGCTCGTGTAGAGCTCGACGGCGCTCGCTCCCGCCTTGGCGTAGTCGAGCGCGTCCTGGCCGTTGGTGACGCCGCCGCAGCCAATGATGGGCAGCTTGCCCTGGATGCGGCCGTGCACCGTCTGCAGCGCCTTGAGCGCCAGCGGCTTGACCGGAGGCCCAGAGAGGCCGCCCGTCTCGCGGACGTGCTCCGACGACCGCAGGCTCTCGGGCCGCGAGATGGTCGTGTTGCTGATGACGAGGCCGTCGATGCCGCTGTTGATGGCCGCGTCGGCGACGTCGTGCAGCTCCTCGGTGCTCAGATCCGGCGCGATCTTGACGAGCAGCGGCACCGCCACCTTGCCACCCTCCTTGGCCGGGTTGACGTGGGCGCTCACCATGGCGTCCCTCGCCTTGACCACCTGCGTCAGCAGGTCCTCGAGCACGCCGCGGCGCTGCAGCCGGCGCAGGCCGGGCGTGTTGGGGCTGCTGACGTTGACGACGATCATGTCGGCATACGGACCGAGGCGCTCGACGCCCTTGACGTAGTCGTCCACGCTCTCCTCCTTGCTCGTCTTGTTCTTGCCGAGGTTGACGGCGAGCAGCTTGCCGTGCTGCAGGCTCCTCGGCAGGCCGACGGCGTCAACAAAAGCCGAGTTGCTCTTGGGATGCGACGCGAGCAGCTGCTGCGCGGCCGTCGACGAGCCGTCGGGCGAGCCGGTCAGGGCCTGGTGCAGGCTGGCCACATTGGTCGAGTGGAGCAGCCATCGTCGGACGCGGTCCCGGAGCCGGCTGAGGATGACCGAGTGGCCCTCGGAGTTGAATCCAAACCGGTTGATGCAGGCCTCGTCGTCGGTGAGGCGGAAGTACCGCGGTTGCGGGTTGCCGGGCTACGAAGAGGGCCGGACAGGCAGCAGGGGGAGAGAAGGAGAGTGCAGGGAAGAGGACAAGGGTGAAGGTCGTCAGAGGCCGCGACCGAGGCAACATCCAAGGCACGGGGATCCACCTACCTGAGGCTCGGGGGTGACGCTGCCAATCTCGATGAAGCCAAAGCCAAGGTCGAGGAGGCCATCGATGGCCTCGGCCTGCTTGTCGAAGCCGGCGGCAAGTCCGATGGGGTTCGAGATGGTCTTGCCAAAGAGCTGCAGATCGCGCGCGGGCAGAGGGCAGGGAGCAACTCGAGGTCAGCAGATGTCAAGGCATAGTCCAGAGTCAAAACCGGATCGCGAGGCGGCCGACAACCACCTCGGTCTGGAGGATCTCGTCATCGACTCCAAAGTCTTTGGGCGCCAGGCCGGTCTCGAGAAGCTTGATGGCCAGCTTCTGGGCGGTCTCCGGATCGGTGAATGCCTTGAGCAAGGGGATGGCCACCCAGCGGTGGATGCCGGATCGCGAGTCGAGGTAGTAGGCCACGGCGAAAGCACCGCCGGCCAGCGTGAGGACGAGGTAAGCGAACTGGCGCGTCCTTGCGAGCGGCGTGGGGGGCGTGCGGGTGAAGAGCGTCCTCTGCGCCTGCGCGATGGCGGAAGACGGTCGGGAGCCGGCGAGCGAAGGGCGGCAGGCGGGGCGCGCGGCGAAGTGGATCTGCCTGGCGGTGGTGGTGGATGCGCCTGCCCGGACGGCTTGGGTGGCCGCGCCTCGAAGGCGTGCTGCTCCGAGCATCGTGGTGGATCGCAAGTCAGCGAGACGAAGAGGAGCACAAGTGGCGGTGGTGGTGGTGGTAGCAGTGGTGGTAGAGCTGGTGGCGGTGGCGGTCGAGGAGGTGCAGAAGAACGAGCTGGCAGAGAGGAGCGGGTCGTGAGAAGCGCAAGGAGCGAAGGCAAGCTCAAGGTCGACGCTTGACGAGGCCAGCGTCGGGATGGCCAGGGCCCCGCTCTGACGGAATGACGATCTGTCCGCCATGGCCCCCGCGCCTTGGCGGGAGGGCAGGCCGCGGCCACTTCTTCCTGTCGACGGGCTCTCGGTGCCGACGCGATTGCCCGCTGGGGTCGGCCTGGCCTGGCTTGAGCTGGCCGGCCGTGCACCCGCTTGTCCCTCAGGGTCCCGCCACGCTCGGCGAGAGAGGCAGGCACCCCGCCAGCCAGCCAGCCAGCCAGCCGGCGCCATAGCAGCGGGCACTAGGCGACACCAACACCACCATCACCACCGCCGCCGCCGCCGCCGCCGACGGCCTTGCTCGCCTCACGCACGCTCCCGATGACGCCTAGACACTACTACTGTTGACCGTCACTCGAGCTTCCTTAGGCGCACCCATCGAAGGCCTCGATACCCGCCTCGGTGCCGTCCACTTACCAGCCTCCGGGGGCGGCCCTCTGCGCACCACAACGGACGCGACGAGTCGAGCTGACGGATGTCGGATCGATCCGGCGGCCCAGACACGGCTGCGGGTGGCGGTGTCGCCGCTGCATCGCCGCCGCGGGTCATCCAGGGCGACCTATATCGCAACCGCAACCTTGGTTCGGCCCTCTCGCTGCGCAAGCACGACCTCGAAACCACGCCCGGATCAGCCGCCGCGCCCACCACCACCACCGCGGGCACTTTCACCAAGCTGCGCAACCTGAGCCAGCTACGCCTGTTCAGGGATGATGCGCATCCTGAGACGTCGCCCTCGCCCACTTCGCCGCGCTCCGCCCTGCCAGCATCGACCTCGTCGGGCCAGGTCAGCAACCGGAGCACGCTGGCCGAACTTCCCGCCGCCGCCGCCGCCGCCGACGCCGGACCCGCCGATGGGGGCAGCAAGCTCATCAAGCGGCGCTCCCGCCTACTCGATGCCTTCCGCTCCAAGCGGCCGCAGAGCACCTTTGAGGTGGTGCGCAAGCCCATCGGGCAGCGCAACAACAGCTCCAACTCGCAGCTCAACCAGCCCTCGAGCGTAAAGGCGCCGGCGGCGAGCAGCGACCACGACCACGACGATGGCGCCGCGTCGGCCTTTGCCGTCGGCCCTCGTTCGGAGCTGGCCGAGGCGCAGAGGACGCGGACCGTGAGCGGGGCATCCGACTACCCTCGGCGCTCGACGTCCGGTCGCAACAGCAGCGCCTCGATCGCATCCGACTTTGAGCGCGAGCTCGCCACTCGCCCAGCAGAGGGGCAGCTGCACACGCGCGGAGCCCATCCGCCCTCGACGACAAAGACGCGGCGCCCCGGTCCAGGCCTGGGCCTGCCATTCGGCGCACGCCGGCACAGCGGCCTCGGCGTCGACTCGGCCGCCAGCAACTCGTCCAGAGCCGCCTCGCCCCTGCCCAGCCCGGGCGTCGACACCAGCGCCGGCACCTTCAGCCTGCACTCGTTCCGCAACGTCCGCAGCGCCAGCGACGCCTCAAAGGCCGAAGGCGCATCGAGCGTAAACGCCCGCAGGCAGAGCCTCTTGAACGGCGGCGAAGAGTTTGTCACGCCCACCGAAGAGCTCGTGCTGCCGTCTCCCTTTGCCGACGACGTCAAATCCCCCGCCAGCAACCGGAGCTCGGTGGTGCTGTCCCCGCCCCAGGTCAAGGCGGCCAGCCCGGCAAAGGCAGTCGGGGTGTCACCGTTCCAGAGCCAGAACAACAACAGCAGCATCTCGGTCGCCCGATTCCGCCAGGCGGCACGCAGCCGCAGCGAACTCGGCGGCCTCGGCGCTGCCGACGACGTTCGCGCCTCGACGCCGCGCCTCAACCTGGCCGACCTGCAGGACCACGGCGAGAGGCTCCAGGGACCTAACCCGGCGTTTGCCAGCCCGCCGGCGGCCATGTCGCCGTCGCAGGAGCTGGCCGCCCTCGAGGCGGAGCTGTCGCAGGGTGGGCGCTCCACGCCCTTGCTCAAGTTGCTCAGGGAGAGGGAGGCTTCAGTCTCGCCGGCGCCCGGAACC
>NW_006920895.1:285209-300592 GCF_000417875.1 Pseudozyma flocculosa PF-1
AGCGCGACCCGGGACGTCGCCTTCGTCCCCGACGCGCCGGCCCGACCGCGCGAGCGGGGCCTCTTCATCGTCGTCGAGGGACTCGACCGGGCCGGCAAGAGCACGCAGGTGGCCAGGCTGGCGGACAAGCTCGGCGCAAAGGAGATCAAGTTCCCCGACCGCACCACCGCCATCGGCCAGATGATCAACTCGTACCTGGCCCAGACCAGCAACCTCGACGACAAGGCCATCCACCTGCTCTTCTCGGCCAACCGGTGGGAGTGCGTTCAGTCGATCCTGACCACGCTCGCAGAGGGCCAGAGCATCGTCTGCGACCGGTACGCCTTTTCGGGCATCGCCTACTCGTGCGCAAAGGGCCTCAGCTTCGACTGGTGCAAGGCGCCCGACGTCGGCCTACCCCTGCCGGACCTCACCGTCTTCCTCGACCTGGACGCAGAGACCGCGGCCGCACGGGGCGGCTACGGCGAGGAGCGCTACGAGAAGAGGGAGTTTCAGGCCAAGGTGCGCGAGGCCTTCAAGCTGGTGTCGTCCGAGGTCAAGGACCACGGCGGCAAGTGGGCGACGGTCAACGCGGCGGGCTCCCTCGACGACGTCACGCGCGAGATCCACAAGGTGGTGGTGCAGTCGACGGCAACCATCGACCTGCGCGTCGGAGAGGTGGGCCGGCTGTTCATCGACAGCAGGGCCACCGCCGCGCCGCCTCCCCCTGCCGCGCGCGAGGAGCCGGTCGACTGGCGCAAGCGGCAGAGCATCGACGGGCTCGCATCGCTCGGGAACGGCTCGCTCTTGCGCCACTTCCGGTCCGGATCCAACAACGCCAGCGGGACGATGCCGCAGCCGGCGGAGACCAAGGCGACGAGCCCGAGCTACGCCGACCAGCTCGCAGCGATGCGATCCGCGGCGGCCGGCACGTTTACCGGGCTCTTTGGCTCGCAGGCGGATGCGGACAGGTCGTCGGGCCTTGGGCTTGAGCCGAACCCAACGACATCGGCCGTCGCCGCCGCAGCCGCTGCCAAGGGCCAGGGTGTCGACTCGGACCGGGTGCTGGCCAGCTACAACGCCGCGCATCCCGGTCGCAGGATGACGCTCGTCGAGATGATCGACCAGATCGAGGCTGGACGAAGCCCCGATTCTGCGCCCATCAACCTGCCGCCACCTTCGCAGCCCTGGGTTGCCGCCGAACGGCCGCCACCGCGCTCGAGGACGAGCTCGCACAGCGGTGTCGCCGCAACGCAGCCCGCCAGCGGACCGGCGCCCGCCATCGAGGCCGCCGTCCTGGCCAACGCAGCAAACGGCGAGAGATTCCCTTCCACGTTCGCCCTGGGCAACCGCTCTCGACGGAGCCTCAACGTCTCGGACATCGCGCAACCCGCTGCCACCACCGCCAACAACGACAAGAACCGCCGGCGGACGGGCAGCGAATCGTCCGACGACGATGCGGAAGGCGAAGACTCGGACAGCGCACCCGTCGCGAAGCGTGCTGCCCCGCCGCAATCCGCGGCGCCTTCACGTGCGGTGCCGCTGGTCTCGCCCAGCCCACAGCGGGCCACGAGCATCTCGCAAAAGACATCGACCACCCTCGAGTCGGCGATCAGCACGCCTGCGACCGAGGAAGACGACGACTCTCCGCTCGGTCTTGCCGCCGGCCATGGCAAGAGGATCAATGTCGCCGCCCCGTCTGCCGCGGCCTCTATCGAGCCGTCAAAGGTGACCAGCACCTCCTCGCGAGGTCCTGCCGCTGGCCAGCAGGGACTCGCTCGGCCTGCGCTGGATGCACGCAAGAGCTCAGCGTCGCCAGCGTCGCGACCGGCATCACGACCGCAGTCGACGTCGCCTGCGCCACCGCCGCCGTCGTCGTCGGGCATGCCGAGCTCTCCTCACCTCTACCAGCCCATGCCCGGCAGCGAGGCTCACCAGCTCAGCTCGCAGCAGCTGGCCATGCTGGCCGCCCAGCAGCAACAGCAGCAGCAGATGCAGCAGATGGAGATGCAGCAGCAGTACATGCAGCGCTACATGGCCGCCGCCGCGTCGTCGATGCACCAGGACCCCGTGGTGATGCAGCGGATGCACGCACAGGCCCAGGCCCAGGCGCATTACCAGTACCAGTACCAGCTGATGCTGATGCAGCAGCAGCAGCACCACTTTTTCGCCCACGGCGCCGGGAGCAGCATCTACGGCGGCAGCGAGATTGGCACCGGGCCGCGGCAGCAGCCGTTGGCGGCGTTCATGCAGCCAGGCGTCGGGATGCCCCACTCGTCGAGCATGTCCGAGTACGGCGGCGGTGGCGGTGGCGGAGGCGGGAGGAGGAGCGGGCAGCTGCACTCGCGGACTCGGAGCAGCAGCAGCGGGCTCAACGTCCTGCACGAAGGCGGGGCAGCGCAGCCCTCGGCGGTGGCGGGTCGCGGTGCATCGCCTTCGTCGTCGCCGCAGCCGCCGATGCTATCGATGATGATGGCCGCACCGCCGCCGCAGGCATCGTCTTCGTCGGCGGCTGCTGCTGCTCCGTCCTCGCCGTCGCACGCGCAGCACAGCTTCCTGATGGCCGCACCGCCCCCCTTTTTCCCCTACGGCTTCTCCCGACCGGGCCCGTCGGGTGCCCAGAGCGAGGTTGGCACCTCGACGGCGCCTAGATCCCGTCGTTCAGCTCGATCCTCGACTGCTGCTGCTGCTGCTCCAGGTGCCGTGGGTGCGGGCGCTATGGGTCCACCACCGGTCCCCAACGGCGGATCGAGGCTGTCAAATGGGCGGGTCGACCACTAGAGCGGCAGCGGCAGCGGCCGCGCCTGCACCTTCCCGGATCCTGTCCTTCGTCGGTCCCTTTTTGTTGAACAGTGCCTACCACCGCCACAGTCCCTTCTCGACCGGTCAACACGAGGAATGCCAACTTGCCCCCTGCCTGCCTGCCTGATCCTCCCGATTCTCCGTTGCCCGTCTGCCTTGCCGTGCCATGCCGCTACGCCTGCACGCCGCAAAGACGTCTGCTCGCAGCGGTGAAAACGCCCGTACAGACAACAGTCTAGGGGGAGAAGGATGGGGACGAGGGAGGAGCTCGGTGGCCACAGGCAGGCGTCAGACTCGTCGGCCAGCCTCAGGGTCCAGCTCCGACTGCCGACTCCCGACAAGGGGGAGGTGAGGGTGACGACGCCCGGCCTCCTCGTCGTCCTCCTCCACCTGCCACCAAGCTCCAGCTCCAGCCCAAGCTTCTGCCCTGCCTTGCTCTCGCATTCACCATACGACCCCCCGGCCTGTTTGCACAAGATCTGACAGAGACCGTCGCCACTAATTTGGCCGCACAGCACGACGTTTCGACACTGTCTCGACCGCGACGCCGCATCCCGCCGCCATGAACTGGGACCCGCTTTCGAGGGAGGCCGCTCCGCCGCGATACCAGGTCGAGTCAGGCTCCGAAGACGAAGACGACCACGCGGACCTCACGTCGTCCCTCGAACAGAGAGAGCAGCACACGATCACCATCGAGCTCGACGGTGCGGCGGCCAGCGCGACGTCTGCGGGTCGCGAGCTCGTCGTCCTCGTGGCAGGCGCAGGCAAGGCCTGGCTGACCTCCCGAGGTGCGCCAGCAGAAGGCGGTCGCCTTCGCTACGGCCAGGACCAGGTGAGTGCCTCGTGTCGCCCTTCCCTCTTGCAAACTCGCACCGGAGATGGGGCTGACTTGTCCCCCCCTCTTGCGCGTCCACGCTCGTGCCCCGTGCCGTTGCAGCAAGCAAGCGTACACGTCCCCGCCGATGCCTCGCAGCCTGCTGAGCTATTCCTGATGCCGTCGGCGGCGCTGCCACAGACAAGACTGGCACAGGTCGCCGGCTTGGTCCTCGACAGGCTCGCGCCAAAGAGGTGAGCATCGTTCGCCCTGTACTGCTGCCAGCTCGTCGGTCGGCGCTTCCCGCTCACTCGCCTCCCGTCCTCCTCCTCTGCGCCTGCTCCTTACTCCCCTCTCGCCAGCCTCGTCGTCGTCGACTCGTACAGCCCCGCCGCGTACGGCTACCATCGGTCGCCGCAGCAGAACCAAGGCGACCGCGTCCGCTTCCTGCACTCGGGCGACTTTGAGGCGCAACGCATCGCAGCGGATTGGGAGCCACTCGAGGCACCCGATGCCGTGATCGGCGCGTCGGCCGCCCTCGTCTCTGCCGTGAGTGCACCTCGTGCTTCAATCTGGTCTGCGCGACGTGTCGCTGTCTGCCCGCTGACCATCTACCCACCCACCTCGTGCCGCTCTTCTGTGCGTCTGCAGGCTGCGCTGCGCGGGGTACCGGTCCTGCTAGTCCAGGTACCAGACAAGGGGCCGCAGAGCCACGCGCAACTCTACGGATCCGGCCAGGGCGCGCGGTACACCGAGGCGGCGCAGCTCGAGGGGTCGAGCCTCGAGGCCATCGATGCCGTCGTTGGGCCAGGCAGGTCGGCCAAGCGGGTCGCGGCTGGCGCTGCCGGTGCCGGCCATGCGCCTTCCCTGCTCGACTTTGTCGCTCGGCGGCGCCCCGCACTGCCTCGCGGTAGCCTCGGCGACGGCGGCATGTACATGTAGGTATGTCCGGTCGAGAGACGGGTTGGAATGGTGTGGACGAGCAGGACCGAGGTCGAAGACTAGAAGCGAGCTTGTAGAGATGGCGAAAAGGCCCCTGAAAATACAGTCGAAATGGGGGCTCAGCCAGCATCGTTCCCCCACGCCGGTCGACCAGGTCTTTCGCACGAGCCACGAGCTCAGAACTCGCGACGAGCGCCGTAGTCATCACTTGGCTCTGCCGGTGGCCCCCTCTTCAGGCCGGCAGCATCGACGACGGCCAGCCGGCATGCGCTGTCAGCTTCTGTCGAACGTAAGTAGGTCAGTATCGCATGGCCGCTCAAGATGTGACAGGGGCGAGGATGGGGGGTCGACCCTCGTTTCGGCTCGTGCCGGTCTCGCTCCACAGCCTCGTCGGCATACCAGAGGAGCGAGACCATGCCGTGCCATGCCGTTGTGCGCGGGCCTTGTGGTCGGCATTGATCCAGATTGGGGAGACCAGCGTGAGAAAGGCATGGCGTGGCCTGGCGTGGCCTGGCTTGCGCTGCATCGGCATCGACCCGATCAAGGCTGAGGACGGGCGGAACCGAATCGGGCGGAGGGGAACGGTGCACCAGAGATCCGGGCGGAGCCGACATCAAGGCACCGACGTAGCTCCCTCTGTCTCGCAAGACGCCGCGATCAGCTCTGCCCTGCGCTGCGGAGGGGAGAGCTGACGGTCGCTTTGAAATTCACCGAAGCAGAAGCTCGCGTGGCTTGCCAGAGGCCGACGTACTGTACGCTTCCACGGCCCAACCTCGACGGCGCGATTTCTGTTCGAGTTTCAACGCCATCGAATTTCCAGCCTGGCGGCAATCACGCGCCGGGCTGAAGAGGAGGCGGGGACGTCGCGGCGGCGGCGGCGGCGGCTGGACATGTGGGATGGACCTTTGTGCACCATCATCGCCGTCTCTGCCGCCGCCGCCGCCGGGGACGGGGACGGGCCCCCTCATTCAGAAGAGGGCGACGGAGCGCGGAGCGAGGTGAAGAGCGGGGAGAAGGATGAAAATAGCAGCATCGCCCGGTCATCGACCGTCGAGCCGGGGGTTTCGAGGGACCACCGATCGACGCCGGACCAACACCGAGACGGCCACCAGCTTGACGAATCTCTTGCTTCCCTTTCACGAAGTCGAGTCGAGCTCAGCGACGTAAGCAGTACTGTGTACGGTACGACCCGTCCGTTGTTCTGGACGTATGTGGACCCCCGAACCTACGTTTTGTGGTTCGCTCGGCAAGAGCCACCAGGCAAAGGCCGAGGGGGACAAGCACAAAGCGCTACAGTACGCAACGGGGCGGGGCAGCGCAGGTCAGGCGAGCGCAGGCCGCAGGATCTTCCGTGACGATCAATGAGAAGCCCGGCCGGTGCACGGTGCGGGTCCTCGGATGCGGCTCTCGGTCGTCCTTTCTGGCTGACCTGGCAACCTCGGGAAATCGAGGAACGGGCGGGCGCCCTCGATGTCAGTACGCAGCTCGCTGTAGTCATCTGGCCAGGTGTGTATGTACGGGTAGCGGCAGCAGAGTAAGGAACCCAAACGAACGGTGATCGACGATGGTGCGGTCCGCTCCCGAGGTACCCTCGAAAGGCAACCTCTCGTAGGAGCAAGCTGGGAAGCCCGATTACGACTTCCCTACCATACGCCTTCCGCGGCGGCCGGCCCCTCGAAATCGTCGCGTGGGGATTGGGGAGGGCCCTCCTGGTGTTCGCCGGCGGCTGTTCGGCTGCGCCGAGTGGAAAGCACCGCCAACTCAGCATCGTCCACATCCTCCGAGCTCGCGTGCGCCGTACGAGTGGCCCCCCTTTCAACATCTTCCGTCGAGATCGCATTGCCCTCGAAGTTCCTCTCGCCAACGGACTCAGCTACGGTAGAAACTTACGCCCACGACCGCTCGTGGCACCACCTGGCTGGACCCGTAGCCCCGCTTCAGGAACTCGACCTGCCATCGCTCCGACGACGAGCCAGGATCGGTGTGAAAGAATTTTTCGAGGTAATCGTCGCGCGCTCGGACAACGCTCGCACGGCAGGCGAGCTGGTTGGCGGTGACCTACTTACTGGCAGCCCGCCGGTCGTTCGGGAGGTCCGACCGTTCGAGGGCCAATTCGCCGTCGTCTGGAGTCGGAGCGAGCTTCTGTGCGGCCCGGCCAGGTTAGCACGACCAAGCCAGGCGGCTCCGTTGCCTGGCCTCGCCCCCCCGAACGACCCACGGGCCAAGTGATGTCGATAGGAACGCCTTGGAAGGCCAAGGCTTGCATCTCATGTAGCGTGACATCCCGGAAGAACAAGCGTCTCTTCCACCGTGGAGTCGGGAAACGCAATGCAGCGAGCGCTGACACCGGCAAACTGTTGTCACGGGCACGCAGACAGGCAGGCAGGCAGGCAGGCAGGCAGGCAGGCAGACGCTGGGAGAGCTTTGGGGACCACGTTGAAAGACCGAGCCCTGTCCTGTCCTAGCTGTCCTGTCTCTGTCTCTGACGGGCAAGACAAGCAAAGCATTCGACAGAGTTGATCAGCGGTTGATCTCTTTGCTCGGCCGATCCGCCAGCCATGGTGCTCCAAGAGAGCGCTGACTGCCCTTCAACACCAAGAAATCACGACGAGGGCGTGTGAAACATGGCGCTGAAATGTGACTCTGCCCGCCCGCGACTCGATGGGGCAGGAGCGGGAATGAGATCGAGCGTCGACGCCGCTTCTTACCGCCACCACCACAACCCAACGCCGCTGCGCTGCCGGCTTGACCCGCCGCTCAGACCCACGCGAGCGAGGTCACGGCACAGCCGGTACAGTACAGTAGCCCAAACCATCTGATCGATGGGGTGGGTCCCCTCTTTTCCGGGGCCTCGGACGCACCTCGACGGCCAGCCTCGCCTCGCTCGCGCGACAGCCCGGCAAGTCGCCCGATGCTCTCATGCTGCTTGAAAGTTGCCAGGTCCCTCGTTTTGAGGGGACCGGGGCCTCCCCTGCGGTACTTGCCCCTACTGTACGCTACCGTCGATCGGTCTCCGGTGCGGCTCGGTGCGCCCGGCCTGGCTGGCTGGCTGGCTGGCTGGAAGAAAAAATCTTGAGAGCCGCCTGCTCGTTGCTTTGCCGCCGCCGATCCGCCCCCACGCGCCATCTTTGACAGGTGTTGCGCCCCGCCCCCGACCCGCCCGCCCGGCCGCGCGCGCACCCGCCCGACGTCGGACGGACGGTCCCACCGCCGTGTCCTCCCCACCGCCGTACAGGATGCAGGCTTGTGGGCGGCCTGGATGTACGGGAACACCAGCATCGCTGCAGCGGTCGTCTGCTGTAGGCCAAGTCGAGGGCTGCCGGCCCTATAAGAGCGCCGGTCGAGACGGTCCAGTACCGATCTCATCTCCCATCAACTCACATCCCTGCCAAGTCAACACACCTCTAGCACTCCCACTCTCTCCCTCTCTCTCTCTACGAGCCTACACACTCTCCCTCTCTCTCACACACACCTCACACCATCTCCAAGATGCAGTTCACCACGCTCGCCGTCACCCTCTTTGCCGCCGCCAGCGCCGTCGTTGCCGCTCCGCTCGAGCGCCGCGACGGTGGCCAGGCCACCTACTTCTACCAGGGCGGCAACCCGGGCGCGTGCGGCAACTACCACTCGGACGACGACCGCATCGTCGCCGTCAACTCGGCGCAGTACAACCAGGGCCTGTGCGGCAAGTCGATCTGGATCAACCACAACGGCAACACGGTCGAGGCCAAGGTCGCCGACGAGTGCCCCACGTGCGCATGGGGCGACCTCGACCTCTCGGTCGGCGCCTTCAAGGCCCTCGCCAACATGGACCAGGGTCAGGTCCCCATCTCCTGGAACATGTAAAGCGCCCTGCCATCGCCTCGCCTCGCTCAGTCAGACACGGGCTAGTTTTTCGCCCGCCGCGTCCCGACGCCCTCAAAAGCTCCTCGACCTCGAGCGGGCATCCCTTCCGACCCATACACACTCTCAACGACCAGAAAAACACCTCAGAAAACCCCTATCTACGAGGGCCAGCACCACCACCTCATCATCCACCGCTGGATCCCTCGCGGCTCCTCAACCAGCGTCCTTCCACACGCTCCCCGCGCTAGCAACCCCTCTTCGCTTCTCGCGGCTACGGGCGCGGTCCCACCAGCTCGACCGGGCGCCTTGATCGGGCCCTCTTGATGCTGCCGCCGCCGCTTGACCATCCGCACACGATCGCACCGCGCCCCAAGATGGACGCACGATCGACTTTGTCCCCACGCACCCGCTGCTCCGTCTACGGATTCTCTCGCTCTCGCACCCCCTGTATCATCCTTTTTTTGGCATTCTCCTCTCTCCTCTCCTCTCCTCTCCTCTGGTCCCTTCTGATACGACCACGACCATGAACGGCCCCCTGTATACTACGCTCATTTGCTGCCAGCACTCCACGCTCCTCCCGTACGGGGCTGAATGGAACGCGGGCTAGAACGCCTGGTTCTTCAACCCCCCTCTTTCGACCTCCTACCTCGTGTGTTGCTTCGTTGTCGTGCGTCCCTGTGTCCTCGTGTCGGACGGGGGGCAGGCCTCTAGCACTCGTCTCGTCCCACCATGCGGCGGATCGTGACCGTTCTTCCTTCGGTTCCGAGATCAGGTCTCGAGCCTTACCCTTCAACGATGTCAGCAGTACAACTGTGCGTCGGGCAACACGGCCGGGGAGTCTTTGAGCACGCGAGGCAAAGTCCTAGCTCTGCTGCAGGCTACCTACGTTGCGGCAGAGGCCGGACGGCCGCGGCGAGCAGGTGCCTACATTCGTGCGTGCACGAAGCGCGAGACCGGCGCGCGGGCAGGTAGGTAGGCGTCGAGATCTTTTTGACGATCTGCATGCCTTCGAGGAGCGGTCAGCCGCCGTTCCGTGCATCTCTAGAGTGGGCTACACGGGTCCAGGCAGGTGTAGGTGCGGTGCGGTGCGAACGTAGCTCGGGTACGGTACGGTGGCGAAGCGTGGGCAAGCAACGATATGTCCTGGTGTGGCGATGAGGCGGCATCGGGCTGCATCGACGTCGATCTGTACCCAACCGCAAGCTACCGTAGCGTTCGACGACGCCACCTACAGTCTCGGATCGGAGCGGGAGGCGCACGCACGCACGCACGCACGCACGTACGCCTTCGGTACATACGGTAGCAACTCGCAAGATGGCCTGCGTGATGTGGGCCTGTCACGATCACCGGTGCCGTCCTGGAGCCCGACCGCCGATCGTCGCGTGTCGCACCTTGTACATGTACCGTTTGCTACTGTAGCAAGATGCACACTTGCACTTGCAGTACAGTACATACAGTACGGAACGAAGCAGGATGCAGGGTGCTGTATGTCGTCCTTAAGTCCGTGGCCCCGTCCTCCTCGGAGCGGAAGCGGAAGCGGAAGGGGGGCGTGTACTGCACAGCAAGTGGTGCGGATTGATGCGTTCCGTACCAAGAGCGGGATGGGATCGACGATCCGCATCCAGACCCCCCCCTCCCCCCCCGCCGGCGGCTGCACCGTAGCGTACACACGTGCAGACGGCGTGCTTTCTGCCTTCCTTTGCGACGTTCTACCGGTATCGACCGGGGTTCGATCGAGGGCGTGCTCTCTTCGACCGCTCCATTGTCGTCCCGTAAACGAGTGGGGCGAGGATGGGCAGCAACTCAAGATGGCCGTGGAAGGAGACGGAGAAGTCGAGAGACGACGATACGCTACGGTACTGTACATATCGCGATGACCTCGTCGGGGTGCGAGTCGGGACAAAGGCAGACCTGGCAGGTCAGACAGACCAGGCGGTACCTAAGGCCGTAGACGCCGCGTGGCGTGGCGTGGCGTGGCATGGCATGGTATGGCATGGTATGGCTTAACTCCGATGCGAATGGTGCTGCTGCCTGCTGGTGGGCGTTGATGTCGATCCGGCTCGGCACCTTAGCTTCGAGGCTGATGCGCGCAGGTCCAGACCAGACCAGACCAGACCAGACCAGACCAGAGCAGACCAGACCAGACCAGACCAGAGCAGGACGATACATATGCCTGCAGAGGCCGGCCGGAGGGAAAGACAGCCCAGCCCGGCCCAGCCCGGCGAGGACAGGAACAGGAGGGCCGACTGGCGTGCTCTTGTCGCTGTGCGAGACGAGACCGGAGCGGGCGCAATCAAAGTCGGCCGTTTCATGCCCCCCCCCCCCCCCCTCGCCCCCATGCCGATGCCACTTACTTTCTATTCTGCTAAGCTTGTGGTGCGGCGACCGGGAGGGGGACCTCGAGTTGTGGAGAGTGGTGCCTCGCTGCTCTCACCCTCTTCTCTATTCCCCTCGACGGCGGCAATCACGGCGCGCAACCTGCTCTTGAAACAGAGTTTGAAAATGGAAACGAGCGAATGGTACGTACGTAAGAGGGGGACAGGACGATGGTGGATGCATGGCTAGCTACATATGTAGAAGACGGGGCCGGGCGGGCGGACTAGATGGTCCGATGCACGGCATAGAGGTGCTGCACGACGGCGCGCATGTCTGTGCATCCTAGCTTGCCGCCGCGCCGCGCCGCGCCGCGACGTGCCAGACTGACTGACTGACTTGACCATGGAAAGGTTCTGATGTCGCTCGTTTGGCTGTTGGTCGTCGTCGTTGTTGTCGTCGATGGACGTCGATGGCGACGGCGAGGGCGCAGACTTCGGTTCGGAATCGAGGCAGAGACGCGCACGACGGTCGATGCGTGGCGTGGCGTGGCGTGGCGTGGCCTGACAACCTGCTGGCTCGCCTCGCCTCGTCTACCGCAGGCACTACGGTACTTTGTTCTCGCTCGTGGCCGAAGCCAAGGCGCGGTACACATGCGAGAGTTTTGGACGACAATGGGACGGCCGGGCGGGCGAGCGAGGCTGGGCTAGGCTGGGCTAGGCTGGGCTAGGGTTGCCTCGAGAGCGGTGGACGGCCAGCAGGCGTGTCGGTTGAGGCTACACTGACTGTAGGATGGTGTCGTGGCATGGCGGCGGCGGCGAGAGGCGGTTGGACGAGATGTGTCACCGCAGTGCCCGGCAGGCAGGCAGGCAGGCAGGCAGGCAGGCAGGCAGGCAGGCAGGCAGGCAGGCACGGCGCACGCGAGCAGGGCGGGCAGCTCGACTACCGGTAGCTAGGGCTGGAAGAGGAATCGGCGCGGCGCGGCGAATGGTGGGCAACTTAGAGATCAGAGTAGACGACGCTGCAAACGTCGGTGGGCGTGCAGCATGTCGGTGAGTCGGAGAGCGAGAGGCCAAGCTGCTGTGCGCGAGCGAGAGTCACAGAGGCGCGGGTCGACGTGTCAGGCCTGGCCTGGCCTGCCTGAGGGCTGAGCGGTCTGCCTACCGCCCACCGGTACCTCTAGGCATGGCAGGCGTGGCGAGGGGCGGCGAGCATGTGGCCGGATATTTTTCCTCGCAGCCGGCGAGGCGGGCGAATCGCCAAAGGCCGCGGCCGCGGCCGAGGCAGGCAGCTTGCCCGGGTCTCGAACCCGACGTACGTGCAACGAGGGTTTGGGTTTGGACGGCGGCGGCGACGAGGGCGCTGGCGGTTGATGATGGCTGCCTGCTCGTCAGGCCGTGGCGAGGATTTGAGATTTGCAAGCGCACGCCACGGGCAGTGCTGTAGGTGGCGGCGAGGCAAGGGGGAGAGGAGAGGTTTGTTTGGTTGTCGGCCTCTCGAGGGGGGTTCGTGCCTGTCGGTATGCCCGCTCTGGATCTGTTTGTGGCGGGCGGATGGACGAGCGGCAGGGCAGGGCAAGGCGGCAGGCAGGCCATGCCATGCCGCCCATGCCATCGGCGACTGAAAGAGCTGCCTCGTTTCGAACGGAGCGGGTGACGGGCGTGTTGAGACGTGCTTCGCTCGTGGTTGGCTCAGTAGCGGATGCAGAGGAGCAGTGCACCCGCGCCGCCTCGACCCACGCAGGCGCCGGCAGGCAGGCCCATCGAGACCAGAAGGCTTCGCTTTGGCTGCTTGGCTGCTTGGCTGCTTGGCTGCTTGGCTGCTTGGCTGCTTGGCCGCCCTCGCCGTCGCCCTGGCCATGGCCCCGGCCCTGGCCCTACCTGGCCTTTGGGCTTTTGGGCTGGTGGCAGACGCCGGCCTCTGCGGGGCCTCCCCGTGCCGGGCTAGTGCACATACATGACCACAGGTGAGGCCACGACATCGGTCCAGCTAAGTGTCGAGTGGCATCCCTCGCTCGACGTCGTCTGCCTCGCCTCGGGCCCTACACACATCTCACCGCCTGCAATTGGTCCGGATCCACGGAGCGCTTGGATGCCGGTGGTGCCTGCCTGCCTGCCTGCCTGCCTGCCTGCAATCGCCCCTCGCCATCCACCAACACTACCTACCACCTCCAGCAGGAGCACCACCACCAACCCATGCCCACGCCCCCGCCCTCACCCGCCCGCTGCACAAGCCCGCCGCCACCTGCGCCGCCCTGCCGCTCCTAGGCACGCCCAACAATCAGCAGCCGCCTTTTGTCTCGCCCTCCGCTGCCGCACAGCCCATTGTCTGGACCCCTCCTCCTCCTCCTCCTCCTCCTCCTCGTCGTCGTCCTCGTTCTTCCTCCCCATCCCCTCCTCTCCAACGCCAATTGTCCTGGCCATCCCTTCGCTTCACCCCTCCGCTCCCCCCTCCTTTGTCCTGCTCCATCTCCAACGGCCAAAGCGCACTTAGGCGGCCCCCCCATCGACAACCTCCCCGGACCACCTCGCCTCGATCCCTTCAAAGCCTGCCACCTGCCACACCATCGTCCGACCGCCCATCGCCCTCCATTGTTCCCCTCCCATCCGTCTCAGGAACCCTCTCCCTCACTCTCATCCTCGCCCTCTCCCTGCCTCTCCGTCGACACCATACATCCATCTGGCCGACCACCTCGTCGTACCCACGCTCGCTCGCGCGCTCGCTCCTTGCCCCGCCCCTCGTCGGCCTCATTCCTTTCGACCACGACCACGACCACCATCACCACCACTCCCGCCATCCCCCTCTCTCGTCACGGCAGCCACCCGTTCGCGTCCGCTCGACGACCTCGAGCACACCGGCACCCACCTTGCTCTGATCCCCCATTCCCACCCGCCAAGCACTTCTCGGCCCACGCAAACGACGACGACGACGACGACGACGACGGCCGGGGCTGCTGCTCGCTAGCTCAGCTTCTGGCTCGCACCTCTGTCCCAACCGCACCCCTTCTCTCGTCCTTTGCCGCCCCGCCCCGCGCCGCGCCGCACGCCGCACGCCGCCCGCCATGCCCCACCTGCCGCGCGTACCCGCCTTCCCCATCGTGGGCGAAAACTCGCTCATCACCAGCGGCGGCTCCTCGCTCCGCATCCCCGCAAAGGAAAAGTCGCACCCCTTTATCGGCAAACTCGCCCCAGAGATCCAGCTCAAGGACCACAAGGGCCGCACCGTCTCCCTCCACGCCACCATCGCCCTCGGGCGGCCCATTGTCCTCTACTTTTTCCCCCTCGCCGGCTCCCCGCACTGCACAAAGGAGTCGTGCTCCTTCCGCGACGCCCTCGGCGTATCGCCCATCTTCAACGACCTCAACGTCATCGTCATCGGCATCAGCCAGGACCGTGCAGACCGCCAGCGCAAGTTTGTCGACGAGCACCAGCTCAACTTCTGCGTCCTCCACGACGAGGGCAGGGAGGTCATGAACGCCTGGGGCGTCGGCAGGACCATGCTCGGCCTCGTCGACGCCCGCTGCACCTTTGTCATCGACCACCTCGGCACCGTGCGCGCCATGGCCGAGGGCGTGTGGGACTATGCCGGTCACCTCCGCTTCGCAGAGAGCTGGCTCGTACGCATCGAAGACGACCTCGCCGGCCAGGAGCGCTTCTACCTGCCCCTGCCCCAGGACGCCTCGGGCATCGAGCCCGCAGGCCTCGAGGGCGAGGCCCCCGTCCGCGTCATCTACGTCGACGGCGGCAACTCCAACGCAGCCGGCGTCGGCGTCGCACCGCGCTACGGCGCCGCACCCCTCCTCGCCAAACGCCAGCACCAGCACCAGAGTCAGCATGCCGCCAACAGCAACAACAACAACAACAATAACAACATCAACGGCGACGACCGCGACCGCGACGGCAGCGGCGACTCGCCCCGGACGTCGGCGCTCAAGAGCTCCAAGTCGAAAAAGAGCCTGCGCGAGTGGTTCTCGCCAAAGACGAGCAACGGCGCCGCCACGTTTGACGAGCCGCTGCACGTCGAGCGCAGCCTGAGCGACATGCCGGCGCCGCCGCCGCCGCCCATGCCCTCGCTGCGCCACCTCTCGCACCACTCGGCCATGGAGCGCAGCATGAGCGCGCGCGAGTTTTCGGCGGGCGAGTCGTCGACGTCGTCGGACCTCTACGGGCCCTCGACGGCCGAGACGAGCGTCGGCACCCACCACAGCCGCAACGGCAGCGAGAGCCTGGCCCATCAGCAGCAGCAGTCGATGGCCAACTACATCCTCTCCAAGCGCGAGAACCGCTTCCAGAACGGCATCAGCGGCACCGGCAGCGGCATGGCGGGCATCGGCGCTGGCGCCTACGTACGACCGCAACGCAATAGCGGCACGTCCAACGATACGACTTCCGACAGCGGCTCGGCCGGCATCGGGCGGCGTTCGCCCGCCGACCGTCCGCGCAGCCGCCAGTCACGCGGGCCCGACGGCGTGCCCTACGACGCCTACGAGGAGAGCACCCTGTCGCTGAGCCCCATCACGGCCAACGGCTCGCACGGCCTCTCGCCGCCGCCGCCCATGTCGGCCAAGGCTCCCGCGTTCCCCACGACGCTCGACATGCCCTACTACCGCCCGCGCACCGCCGACGAGATGCGCTCGCGCCGGTCGGGCTTCTACGACTGGACGCCTGCGGCCAGCAGCAGCAATCGT
>NW_006920895.1:300870-314646 GCF_000417875.1 Pseudozyma flocculosa PF-1
GACGCGCGCAGGTCGGCCGAGGAGGCCGTCAAACGCCGGCAGGCCGCAAGAGGCCCACGGCCGCCAACGCCGACGCCGACGGCGACCACCACGCCAACCTCGACGCGCCGGTCGCGGTCGCGGCCACGACCGACCGGAGCGACGTCGAGGAAGAGGTGCCCGACATCCTGACGGCGCGGCGCGTGCTGGTGGCCAAGAAGCTGCCGGAGAGCCGCTCGGCGACGCGGCTGTCGGGCGAGAGCGTAAAGTCGCTCGGCGCGCGTGCGGCGCGGCGGCAGTCGATGAGCGACCGGAGCAGCCTGGTGGCCACGCCGGTGCAGCGTTCGCCGCCGCAGCTGCCACGTCGCAGCCCGGACCGCAAGGTCGTCGAGGCTCTGCGCGGGCTCGGCCTGGCCACGGGCAGCGAGAATGACGAGGCTGGCGGCGATGGCGATGTCGAGGACGAGCGCGGTGATCGTCAGGGCCACGACGGCGACGACCACGACCACGACCACGACCACGACCACGACCACGACCACGACCACGACCACGACCACGACCACGACCACGACCACGACCACGACCACGATGAAGACGAGGATGCAACGACGAGACGGCATCGGCGCCATTCGTCGAGCGGGGGACGGGATCGCGCCGCAACTCGCGGCAGCTGCGGCCGTTGCCCAAGCAATCGCCCGTGCCGAGCTACGCACCGCCGCGCGCCCCCTCTGCCTCTGCCGCTGCTGCTGCCGCCGGGATCGAGGCGGGCGGAGGAGTGTCGAGCAGTCCGATTTCGACGCCCTCGCTCGGCGGATCGCCACCGACGGTGCCGTCGTCTCCGAGCCTAGCGCTATCGCATTCCGGGTCGCAGCACGGCGATGGCGAAGACGGTGGCGGGGGTGCGGGTATGCCGCGGTCGTTTTCGGCGGCGTCGATGATGGCGTCGCAGCGCCGACCCTCTCTGCCCTTTGCGGCGTCGTCGTCGGTATCGTCGGCATCAAAGCGGGATACGATGCTCTACAACGCCACCGCTCCCTCGACGCGGGCCCATTCCCTCGTGGGCTGCAGCGGCGGCGGCGGTGGTGACGATGACGAGTCGGAAGAGCACGAGGCGTGGGAACGCCGTTCGGTCGCCGATAGCTTTGGCACGTTTGGCGGAAGCCCCAAATTTGAGAGGCAGTGGAGCATCTCTTCTGCGTCCGGCGTCGCTTATGGTGCCGTCGCTGCTGGCGGTGGTGGTGGTGGTGGTGGGGGGTTGGGGATGGAGGTGGGCGAGGAACCGGATCTTGGTCCCGTCTCTGCGGGACAGGGACAGGGGCAGGGGCAGGGGAGGATCTCGCCTCCTCCACGGTTTGAACTTTAACCCTGCCCCCCTCCCTCCCTCCCTCCCTCCTCTTGATGATGGTACACCACCACTGTACTCGTCGCTCCCCTATCTTATCCGCTCATCGTCTCTGCATCACCATTCATACACGCTCTCACCTCGTCTCGTTCCGTCTTGTTGGCACACCTCTAGACCCCCCTCCCTCCTCCTTCCTCGCTGTGCTGTACTGTGCTGTGCTCAACCTGCTACAAGTCACGACCAAACGGATCTGCTACACTCTCTCTAATGCCCCATCCGTCTTTTCCCTTTAGCTTGGCACCCTCTGCCACCGCCTGCCCTTCTTCTACCCCGCCTTCCTGCCTACCTACCTGCCTACCTGGCTGGCTGGCGGGCTGGCGGGCTGGAGAGGGAGTGAAAGACCGCATCGAGTCATGAACCCGGTACCATGCAACGCGACAACGCCCAGGTGGCGTCCGATCCGAAGCAGATCGAGATGGAATGCGGTGCCACGCCTGGCTTCGCCTAGCCTGGACTGGGATGGGTTGGGATTGCAGTGTGCCGTCAGTCGGCACCCTCGACGTTCCTCTCGCTGGGCGCGCCAACTTGGATCCGCCCCCCTCTCTCTGTCCATCGGGGCGCGCGTGCCTGGCTCGCGCCCGTCGACTTGGCTCCCACTGCCTCCCCTCGTTGCCTTTGTCCTTCATCTCCATCTCGTTGGCCGCTCCTGGCTCCATTTCTTTTAGCCCTCATCGTCTCGTGCTCCGCTACCGAGGCATGCTACTGTGCCGTGCCGCGCCGCTCTGTGCCGGCCCAGGCCCCGACTCGACTCGACTCGAATTGGTTCGCCCCGTCTGGCCAACCTTGGACCTGGACCCCGATTCGAGCCGGCCCGTCGATCAAGGCCACCACCATTCATCACCTCCTGACTCGCTGCAGGTCTGCGGGCTTGCCCTGGGGTCCGTACTAAGGCGGCGCGAGGAGATGACACGGAAGATAGCAAAGGGTGCGAGGGGTGCGACGAAGAGGCGTCAGCTGGGGAACGGCAATCTCGCTTTGAGAGGGGCAGAGCAACGGCAGCGGACCTCGACCTTACCTTTTGCTGGTAGTCTTTTTCCCTCCGGAAGAGGAGGATGTGCGGTTCCGGTGCTGTCCGAGGGCGAGGGGGAAACAGAGAAGCGAAGCGAAACGAGTCAGTGGATGGCATCCTGGAACCCACCCCGCGCGCAGCGCAGCAGAGGCCAGTGTCAAGGTCGACGCACCGTGCACCTCGTAATGCTGCCACCCGACGCTTTGTGTGATGCCGAGGCCCCTCCACTCCTGGTCCGAGAGGATGCGCAGCACGCCCTGCTCCTCGGGGTCAAAGTAGCTCTTGGGGATCAGGCGCAGCAGCGGTTTTGGCAGGATGACGTGGCTGAAGGGCGCGGTGCCAGCAGACGAGAGCAGCAGGACCACGACGGCGAGTGTGTAAGCTAGGCTGAACGGCAAGGCAATCGCGAGGCGAGCATCGACGTCGACTCACCGGTATTCCCACTTGTCGTCCGAGTACTTGTCCGAGTAGTGGATCCTGTAGTCGGCGGAGGGAGCGCGCGCTAGGTGAGCTGGTGCACGGCAGGTACGGATCGAGCGCGCCGTTGCAGCCTCGAGCCTGACGGAGCGAGCGAGACTCACCTCTCGACGTAGTCGTCGTACGTCGGCTCCCTAGCTTCCTTGGCCATGGTGGTGGTGATGCGGCGGGTGGTGTGAGGGGGTTTGGGCTATGTCGGTCGCTCAAAGGGGCAGACTGGACGATGGTGCGCTGTCTGCGGGTGCGGCCGGGTCTGTCGGCGTGCGTGCGAGGCCCTGCCGTCGACGAGTGGGAATGGCGGTGCCGGTGGCAGAGTCCGAGCTAGGAGAGCGCAGTCGAGGCGACGCTATCGATGCGCAAGGAGTGGGGCAACGACGTAGCAGACGGTGCAAACTGAGCCGCGCTGGGGCCGCAAGCGTCGATGTGTTGGCGTTCGAGCTCGCCAGAGGCAGGTCCGGGCGATGCGATGCCGCGCGCAAGACGTTGAGCGCCGGGTGCGGTGGATGTGACAGCAACAGAGGACCGGTGCGGGACCTTGTCTTGACCTTCGGACGCCGGGTTTGTTTTTCTTCGCGCCAAGGATCGAGGCCGATGTGAGATGAAGTGGCCGCCGACGATGTGGATGTGCTGGGTCGATGCAGTTCAGGGCTGAGCGAGTAGTCTTGTGGTGATGAGGCCTCGGACAGGCGGGGCGCAAAGGGCGGGCTGGGAGATGACAATGGTGCTGGTGGCGATGGCGATGGCGATGGCGATGGTGGTGGTGGGGAGCAGAGGAGCTGCCGGGCCAGGCGAGGCCATCCCAGCCAAGGCACAGATAGAGACACGCGCGAGGGTCCGAGCCGGCTGGCTTGCCAGAGCCCAGCCAGGCTAAGCAGCAGACGAGCCTTGACCCCAAGCCCTTGGCCGAGAACAACAGGCAAGGCCAGGCCAGGCTGGGTTGGGCCACGGTAGCCCACGCAGGTCGCCCGCCTGGCCACCCCGCCCCGCCCGCTGCCCCGGCCTCTTCCCCAAAAAGCACACACACAGAGGCCGGCCCGCAGTGCGGCGGCCTGCCAGGCACGAGAAAGAGGAAAAGAAAAAAACCGGGCGCAGGCAGACAGACGGCCAGCCTGCGAGCCGGACCAAGGCTGGCTTGGCCTGGCTTGGCCTGGCCTGGCCTGCCTGGGGGCCTCGAGGACGCGTCTCGACCGCGTCAGCTAGAGGAGCCTAGCCTGGCCTAGCCTGGCCTGGCCTCTCGCCTTCTGGGCCGAAAGTCGGATCCGCCCCCGCCCTAATCTCTGGCCTCCTCTCTGGCCTCCTCTTTGTGCCTGCCACGACCTTGAGCCCCGGATCGCGCCGGGCCCATTCGAGACGCTCGTCGGGCATGATTTGGGATGCATGGATATACAAAGCTGCACATGTACGCTCAAGCTACAGCAGTCGGCTCTTTTGGCTTGGTGCCGCCTCGCAGGAGGCGGATGCTGGGTCGCAGGGCCAGAGGCTCGTCGACCTTTCAGGACCCGCCGTTGACCTTGTCTCGCAGTTGGCCCTGTGTGGCGCGCAAGCAGCAGCAGCAGCAGCAGCAGCAGCAAGGAGTCGCAAGGAGGGAGGAGGCGAGCGAGCAGTCAGTCGCAAGCTCCATCGTCAAGCAGCGCGGGCAACGAGCGCGCGCCAAGCCGGTACTCACGATAAACTGCATGTAGCTCGGCGTCTGCTCGAAGCGGTCCTCGATCAGCAGGCTCAGCGCCCACAGCCGCAGGCTCGGCTCGCCGTCCTCCTTGACAACGTACAGGTGCGGCCGGTAGACGCCGCGGCGCATCTCGCGGATCCGGTCGACGATGGCATTGACCCGCTGGTTCATGCTGTTTTCGAGCTTGGGCAGCGTCGTCTTGCCGCCCCGCAGCACATTGTAGCTCGGCGCGTCAAACACGTCGAGGCACAGCTGCGGCACCGCGTCCCGGCCCACCCATAGGAAGATGTTCTGGCCGTCCTCGATCAGGTACAGGCCGTGCCTCTCGAACCGCTCGCTCGTCAGGTTGAGCTTCTGCGGGAAGACGAAGCCGTTGGCGCCCGTCGTGCCCGCCTCGGGCGCCATGTTGTGCAGGCAGTAGAAGCTCGGGTGGAGGTAGGGGATCAGCAGCTGCGGCGGCAGCGTCGTCAGCAGCGCCTGGGCGTAGGCGCGCAGGTCCGAGGGGATCTGCGACGACTGGCGGATGCCGACGTGCTTGAGCAGGCCGAGCAGCAGCAGCGGCAGCAGCGCCATGTTGTTGGCGATGCTCAGCTGCGGGCTGGCGCCGGAGCCGGCGCTCGTCATCGTGCTCTTGTAGGTCGAGAAGATGTCGACGAGCTTGTTGAAGACGGCGTCGCGCGCGTCCTCGAGCCGCGCGTGGATCGAGCGCTCGACGGCCTTGTCGGCCAGCAGCGTGGCGATCGACACCTGGTCGGCGCTGGCGTAGAGCTCCGACATGGAGCTGGTCGTCGGCAGCGCCAGGTTGATGACGCGGATGCGGCGCTCGCCGTAGCTGGTGCTGTGCAGCACCACGCTCTGGAAGACGACAAAGGGCGCGTTGATCGTCTCCTCGATCTCGCACTCGATGGCGTAGTTCTGGTCCAGCGGCACGGCCGGCAGCGCCAGCAGGTCGGTCGAACGCACGAAAAAGTTGCCGTGGAACGCATTGGCCCGGATGCCCTTGGTGGCGCGCAGCCGCAGCACCGCCTCAAAGCAGATCGGGCTCGCCAGCACCTCGGCAAACTCGTGCGAAAACTTGACCGCGTCCTCGGACCGGCCGGCGTGGAAGGCCGGGTAGAAGTAGGTCTGGCCGCCCGTGTACCTCGGCAGGCACGACAGCGTGGCGACGTCGGTGTACGAGGGCGCAAAGAGGAACATGTCGACCGACACCTGGCTGCGCGAGCAGTCGATGGGGAACGTCTTGTAGAACGACGAGGCGGCCGACAGCAGCGTGCTCTCCTTGGACGTGCCGAGCAGCTTGGCATCCTCGCGGTTCTTGAGCGCGCCCGGGCCCACGCTCGGCAGCGAGGCGGTGAGCACCATGATCTTGCCGCCGAGCGGCGAGATGAGCTTGTAGGCGGCCTGGAGGCCCGCGCCGAGCGCCGAGCCGTTGACGGGCGCGTCCTTGAACATGTCTCCGAGGCGGCCGAGGAGCGCCTCGACGCCGGCGCGGCACTCGGTCAGGTTGACGAGCAGGTCGTTGGGCTTGGGCAGGAAGACGTCGTCGAGGTCGCTGACGACGAGCATCTCGGGCTCGGCGCTCTCGGCGGTGAGGCTGAAGAAGTGGAGGCTGGTGTCGACGCCGATGATGCAGATCTTTGCGCGGTTGTCGGCGTTGGGCAGGCGGTCGAGCGACTCGAGGATGGTGCGGGCGGCGGTGGCCACCATGCCGCTGCTGATGGCCTGGTAGCTCACGTCGATCAGGAACGTGTAGACGGGCGGCTGCGGAGGGCGCACCATGTACTCGCGCGGCGCAATGAACTCGACCACGCTGTGGTTGAGCTCGGGCCTCTGCCACCGGTCGGCCGGCTGGTTCTTTTCCGAGTCCCAGTCAAAGAGCTGCGGCACCTCGTTCGAGATGTTGCACATGCAGCACTTCCACCGCGCGCCGTTCTCGATGAACGTGACGTACGGGTTGATGTAGGTCCTGCAGCGCCGGCAGCGGGCGATGACCGTGTCGCTGACGACGGGCACCGGCTCGTCGCCGTCCGACTCGCGCACGCTGCGGTAGGGCGAGAGGATGAGGCCAAAGGGCAGCTTCGACTTGGTCAGCAGCGCCGACGTGGTGGGGATGGCGTTGAGCGTGCACCGCTGGTACGACGGGTCGGCGTTGGCCTTGGGGTTCGAGGTGATGCACGAGTTGGGCGGCAGCCGGATCTCCGGCGGCGGTCGTTCGAGGTCGTTGACGTTGGGCTGTGCGCCGCTGAGATTGACCGTGTAGAGCGAGCTCTGCTCAGTGCGAGGGGCGGCCAGCGATCAGTCGGTCGGTCGGTCGGTCGGTCGGTCAGCATCGTCTATTCCTTTCGCAGATGTTGCGGCCGCAGCGCGACCGGTACTCACCGGCTTCTGTCCCATCGCCGCAGCGCCACCGACTCCCATGCCCTGGAACTGGTTGGCCAGACCGGCCATAGCGCCGGCCCCGGGCTGGCCGTAGCCGCCCTGAGCTCCACCGTAGCCGGGCGCGACGGGAGCAGCGGCTCCGGGTGCTCCGGGGGCGGGATAGGGCGCCGGCTCGGGCGCACCCGGGGTGAAGAGCTGCGGCTGCGCGTCCTGGGGCGTCCCGTACGTGGCGCCAGAAGCGGCTCCGGCGTCGAAGCCGCCGCTGTAGCTGACACTGTTGGCGGCCAGGTGCGCGGTCGGGTAGTGGCGCCTTCGGCTGGCGCCCGGTCCGATCGAGGCGGGAGGGGCGGCGGGGCTCTCGCCCGGCGAAAGGGGCGAGACCGGCGCACCGGGGCCATGCGAGGGGATGGGAGAGAGCGACGAGGCGCGCATGCCCGGTGGGGGCTGCATCTGGGGCATCGACATCCGAGCCTGGCCCTGCGGGTGAGTCGGCCTAGCACCCATGGGTGGCGGAGGAGCGCCGCCGCCCGCAACCGGAGGCTGCCAGCTGGTCCTGCCCGTGGCCGTTTCTGTGGGGCAGAGTGGGAATGACGGGTGTTTGGTCGAGATGCGGGATGGAGGTCAGCCGGGCTCGTCACGTCGAGATGGGCCTTCGCCAGGCGCCGACACGTACCGATAAAGATCTGGCGGCCTGCATTCTGGTCCCTGTGTTTCGAAAGAGGCGATCAGATGTACAGGCGAGGTCATCAAGGAGGTGAGCAGGTCGAGTCGCCGCAATGCTGGGCTGAGGGCTGCGGCGCCACGTACCACTGCGAGGTCCAGCCCGGAGGCAGCTGCGGCGGTGGTTGGGCCATGGCGACTTGGAGGGAAGCTAGATCGAGGCTGTCGCTGCTGCAAGAGGGCGAGGGCGAGGGCGAGGGCGGTCGGGCTCACGAGAGGCGAGGCGGAGCTGCTTGCGAGCGGCGTCGTGGGTCGTGCGACAGGCAGGCTCGAGAGACGAAGAGCGTGCCGCCGACTGTCGTGGCAGAGAGGGTCAAGCGCGAGCGACGGGCGAGGTGGCGGAGGGAGACGGGCGTCGAAGAGGGAAAGGCGAGGAGACGGGCACAGAGGCAGAAGGCAGGCTGGGTATGGTGGAAGGGGAGGAGACGAGGTTGGGTCGACGGTCGCGATAGGGCCTGTGCCCGCACTCTCGCAGGGAGCGACGGTGCTGGGCCGCTCCCCGCTCGCCCGCCTGTTGGCCTGGCTGCGTGGCTGGCTTGGCTTGCCTGCCTGGCAGCCTGGTCTCAGCGAGGGCTGGGTGGGCCAGCGTGGCGCCTTGCCTGGCCTGGCCTTGCCTGGCCTGGCCTGCCCCGCGCGCACTGACCTGCCTGCTGGCCTGCTCTCTGCGCTCGACCCCAGCTTCTTCTCAAACCCGCCTGCTGGCCCTGGCAGCCCTCAGGGCCTGGGCCTGGTTCGCGACGGAGCTGCCAAGCTGGCAGGCCTTTGCCAGGCTCGGGGTTCGGGAAATGGGGCCGCGAGCTGTTCGGCTCCGAGAGGGCACCGTCGACGCTGGAAATCCCGCCATAGGCTCGCCCACCTCCTGCTCCACTTTTTTTCTGGCCCGCTCTCAGCTCGCCTCCTCAACCTCGACCTTCGCCGCGTCGTCCCTTTTCCTGTCTTCCCCTCCGCTACCCCCTCGTACCGCCCTCCGCCCTCCGCCCTCCGCCCGCCCTCGTCTATATCCTCTGCTGCCGGTCGACTGCGCCTCGGCTCCACGCCATCACCATGTCCCGCTACGGCGCGAATTGGCAGAATGCCAACAACCCCAACATGGCGCCGCTGCCGCCGCGGCCACCGCGCGGCGGTATCGGCAGCGGCGGATACGGACCTGGACCCGCTGGCTCCGCCATGAGCCCCTCTTTGGGCATGTCCCAGGGCTCGTCGGCAAGCCCGATGGGCACGCCGGGTCAGCCGCCATCCTCGATCGGAGGCACGCCGAGCTCCGGTCTCGCACCCGAGGCCGCCACCACGCTCTTTGTCGGCAGCATATCCCCCGGCATCACCGACATCTGGCTCGTCCGCCTGCTCGAGGCCTGCGGCTCGCTCCGCAACCTCAAACGCGTCAGCAAGGCCTTCGGGTTCGCCGAGTACAGCGAGCCCGATGCGGTGCTGCGCGCCATCAACGTGCTCAACGGCAGGGAGCTGCCCGCCATGGGTCCAGACGCAAAGTCGGCGCAGCCAAAGAAGCTCGTCGTCAAGGCAGACGAGAAGACGAAAAAGTTCCTCGAACAGTACGAGCAGACACGCATCGCAACAGACGTGAGTAGTAGCAGCGGCACCGCCCGGTCCCAATCCGCTGCATTCATCCAGCAGCAGGACATGCGCGAGACGCTGACCCACCAGCCGGATCGGCCCCCCCTCTGCCTTTGATGCACATGCAGAGCGACGAAAAAGACGAGGTGGACGCCGGATCAGCGGTCGAGAAGCTCATCAAGCAGATGGCGACCGAGGCCGCTGCTGGCGGGGACAACACAGAGTCGCGCCCCGCCTACGAGGTCCCGGCGCATCTCAAGGACCTTCCGCCAGAGGAGCTCCCAGAGGAGCATCGCGGGAGCGTCCTCTCCGAGATCGAACAGTTCAGGCAGGCGGCGGCGGCTCGCGAGGAAGCGACGCGACGGAGAGAGGTTGAGCTCGAACAGCAGAGGGCCGCAGAACGGGCGCGTCGGGCGGGACAGCAGCAGCAGCAGCAGCAGCAGCAAGGGCATCAGCCCGGTCACGCCAACGGCCGATCTCAGGATCCGCAGAGCTACCAGCGGCCCGTCGGCTTCGTCCCCGCCTCTCACGACCAGAGGCCAGAGTCGGACCTCGAGCCCGAGGAGCTGGACGAGCTGCAGGAGCGGAAGCGCAGGGAGCGGAAGCTGGCCGACGAGCGGGCATCCGCCGCCGAGGCCGAGCGGATGTACGCCGTCAAGGAGCGCCAGAGGCTCGCCCACTGGGAAAAGGAGCTCGGCCGCGACAAGGTGGAAAAGGAGCGGGCGGAAAGGGAAGCGGTGGCGCTGCTGCGCAAGTGGGAAGACTGGAGGGACGACGTCGCGCGCGAAAAGGAGCTCTTCCACACGGACAGGTGAGTGCCGCAGCGCGTCGGCGCGTCGATTGCGAGACCCGCCCCTCTGTGATGAGCCCGTCTGACGACTTGCGCGCTCCTCGTCGCCGCCACATCTCTTTTCCCGTCCCAAACCCGATCTCTCTCTCGCTTCTCGTCCCCCCGCCCCCAAACAGGAAGCGCTGGAGGCACGCACGCCAGCCGTTCCGGCAGCGGGAAGAAGAGGCCGACGAGCGAGACCGCCGCGCCGAAGCGGAAGAGCAAGAGCGGGCGCGGCAGGAGACGGAGCGTTTTCTCGCCCAGCAGGCCGCCGATATGGCCGCACTGGCCGAGCAGCAGCGGGCGGCGGGCATCCTGGTGCCGCAAGAGGGCGGACTGCATGCGCCGCTCAAGCTCAACCTCACCAACGCTGCCAAGGCCGAGGGCGCGTCCGAGGGTGCCGCGGCAGGCGCTGCGGCCGCTCCCGTCGTGGCCGCGACGGCGCTGCTCGGAGAGGCCGACGACGACGACACGGGCAAGCGGGCCAGCAGGCTCAAGCGGATCGAGCTGCGCGACAACCTCACAGAGGAGCAGAAGCAGGCGCAGATTGCAAAGATCGAGGAGGGCGTGCCCGGCGACGCCGCCTCGCTCTTCAAGCTGCAGCCAAAGTGGGAGTACATTGACGAGGTGCGTATCCGTATTGACCGGCCCGCCTGTCCGCTCATCTGCAGAGCCGCGTGCGCTGATCGAGCGGCTGTCGCTGACGCGTGCTGTTTTCCCTTGACTGCCGTCGTCCGCCGACCGAAAGGCCACGATACAAGGCAAGTACAAGGCCTGGGCCGACGCGCAGATCGAAGAGAGCCTGGGCGAAAAGGTCGAGGAGCTGGTCGACTTTATCGTCGAGACGCTGCGCGCCCACAGCACTGCCGAGGACTTTGTCGGCGGCATCGAGCCGGTGAGTTGCCTGCCAATTGGGAAAGGACGGTCTGAAAGGCGCAAGGATCCCGCGGCCGTAAGCTGACACGCCCGTACTTGTCTCCGCACCAACTCTCGCCGTTCGCAGGTGCTGGCCGAGGAAGCCGAGCCGCTCGTCGGCAGACTTTGGAAGATGCTCGTCGTCGACTCGCTCGCGGCCGCTGCAGGACTTGTTGGCTGAGGGAGGAGGGCGCTCCGACGAGACGCACAAGAACATTGCAAGCCACCTGGGGAGGCGAGCACGGACATGGAGATGAGTGGAACACCCCTCCCCAAGCTCCCGGGCGACCCGAGTCGAGGCTGCGGCCGGTCGTTTGTGTTGCTCATCAGCCTGGCTCAGGCGGCGACTTGACCCCGCGTACCTGGCCCTTTGCCAGGAAGGAGACTCGGAACGATCACCATCGCCGTCACCAGCAGCAGCAGCAGCGGCAGCAGCAGCAGCGGCGGCGGCGGCGGCAGCAGCGACGAGCATACCAACGCGCGCCCTTTGATGGCGCCCATCACTGTACTACCACGCACGAGACACCCAACTCCCCCCCTTTAGCTGCGACTGGCAAAGGTGCGTCCAATGATCCATGATCGACTGCGCACGCACGCCGAGACGGTCGCTCGATTGCCGCTCCTGCCCCATGCACCGGCGTCGACTCGGGTCGCCCGGACGCCCTTGCCCGGCCCTCGTCTTGAAGGAGCGTGCGTACCCACCAGCCTGCCCCAGTCGTGTCTTGATGCCGTTACGCTGACGGCCCGCGATCCGCCCGCTGCTTGATCGCTCGCTAGTCGCCGAGCCGGACAGCGAGGCAGCCATGTCCAGGATCTCTCGCGAGTGCCCCGCGTGTCGATGCGAGTGAGTGCCCTCGGACCCGTATGATCGACCATGCTACGCAGTTCGCTGCCTCCATGTATCTCGCCGATCGCTCGCTCGATTGAACATGTGCAGGACCGATAGACAGACAGGCGGACGGACGGACAGGCTGGGCCGGTATTGCAAGGGTGGAGTTCGGGCAAGGTAAGCCGTCGGTCGAGGTGATGGTGCACATGCGGCGTCTTTGGTACCTCTGCTTGGCGACTCGACCTCGGCGAATTTCGAGGCCGCCGCCGTGCGCCCCCGCCAACGATGCTTTTCCTCGGTGTTTTGCGATGGGAATTTCTGCTGGCCTGGCGGCCTGGCCAGAGCGCGGCCACCGTGCACTTGGCCTGGCAAGCTGCCGGTGGCGCCAACATGCCTGCTTCAATGCTCGCCAGCAGGCTTTGACGAGCGGGCTCCGACCCCTCACTCTCCCCGACCTCTTGTCCCCCTTGTCCTCGCCACCACCACCACCACCACCACCACCACCTATAGCCGCCATCTGCGCTGCCGCCGCTGCCGTCACCGTTCTCCCCTCTCTCCTTCTCTGTGTACCCCCTCCCCACTTCCCAACCCCTCCTCCACGGCAGCTAGGCAAGGCACAGCAACGATGGCGGCGCTCCAACGATTCCTCGCCGCGACATCCTCGACGCTGCCGCGGCAGTGCCTCTCGGGCGGCGTGCTGTTCGCGACGGGCGACGTGATCGCACAGCAGCTCATCGAGAAGCGCGGCAAGCAGCACGACCCGTGGCGCACCGCCCGCCTGGGCCTCTACGGCGGCGCCATCTTTTCGCCCATTGCGGCGACGTGGTTCGGCAAGGTCCTCGAGCGCGTCCAGTTCAAGAGCCGCTACGCCAACATCGCCACAAAGGTCGCCCTCGACCAGCTCGTCGCCGCGCCCAACATGACGGCCCTCTTCTTCACCGCCACCACCCTCATGGCCGGCGGGTCTACGGGCGATGTCAAGGCCAAGCTGAACGAGGTGCGTTCCTGTCTGCGCCGTGTCGGGCGGCGGCTCGTGCGGGCACGCCAGTGTGAGGTCGAGGTTGGCAAAGGCTGACGATTCCGCGTTGTCGCTTGTCGTTGTCAACCCCAACTCTCTCTCACCCACCCCGCTCGCTCGTTCGCTGCAGTCATGGTGGTCGACGCTCAAGACTGGCTGGGCGGTGTGGGTACCCGTGCAAGCCGTCAACATGGCCTTTGTCCCTCCCAACCAGCGCCTCCTCTTTGTGTAAGCAAGCCCCGCACGGTCTCCCTCCCCGCCTCACCGCGCCCTCGTCTCGACGACTCCTTCTCACCTTCCCTCATTTCCTTGCCCACTGCCCCAACGTTACGCATCGACAGCAACGTCGTCTCGATATTCTGGAACACGTTCCTGTCGGTCGTCTCGTCTGGCTCGGAAAAGACGGCCGAGGCCAAGCTGCACGACGGCATCGAACTCGTCGAGGCCAAGGTCGACAAGATCCACTAAGTCGAGGTCAAGCTAGAAGCGGCTCCCCGTTGACGCAGCCCTCGTCGGTCGCACCCCGTCTGGTTGCATGGCTCGATATCGATATCCCGCCCTCCTCTCCTTGCCCATCGCAGTCACTCGCTTTCCCCCTCGCTCGTCGTTGTCACCCACTCTAGAAGGGTCCCCGTGCAAGCACACGGACATCCTACATGCCTCTGACTGGTCACGCTGCAATGCATCCTGCTGTCCCATCAACCTGCTCTGCTCGCACACGAGCTACACGCTGCCAACCACCGATCAAGAGCAGCTGCCAACGAGGGGAGGACGTCAGAGCCAAGCCGAAAGCTGCAAAGCCCCATCATTGAGCTCTTCTATGATCACTGCTGGACCAGAGCCGTGCTTGTTGCGGGTCGAGGCGGCGACAGTTTTCTTGGTAGGCAGGCGCGGCGGGGCAAGCACATTGACAGACCCATGGCAGCCAGCCATGGCGAGGCGAGGAGAGTCCATATGAGAATGAGAGGCCGCGGGGGG
>NW_006920895.1:314904-315611 GCF_000417875.1 Pseudozyma flocculosa PF-1
TGAGCCAAGCGGGCGCCGCCAGGCAGAAGAAGCAGCCAGCTCGAGGCGCAGCGGGATTGGCGCCGGCTGTTCGGGTGCGGTCCGCACGCCAAGCCGGGCTCTGGTGTGCGCAGTAGCGTACGTCGATGGACGGGGGCCTCGCTTCCCCCTCCTCTGGGCGCTCGCTCGTCGGCTGCCACCGGGGAGGCTTCCCGTGCGTGGCAGGCAGACGCCGGCCTGCGTATCAACGTCCATCGCGAGCACGCGCTATCGAGTCTCCCAAGCCAGCAGGTGCGAGGTAGCCAGCTCAACGCCGGCCGGACGGAGCGATGGGTCCTGACGATGCTCCCAACGTAACCGTTTGGCTTTGTGTCGCGGCTCCCGAAAAGTCACCGTCCAAGCTGGCCGGGAGTCGAGCTGGCGATCGATCTGAGCAGGCCAGCATGACACGATGATGGCGGCCTCTGTGGCAGGCAGGCAGGCAGGCAGGCTTGGCCCTGGCCCTGGCCTGTCCGTGTCCGCGTTGGAAATTCGGCCTGGCTGGCCAAGGGCCTCTGTGAACCCTGACTGGCCTGTCTCTCAACTTGGCGGGTTCGGTGGGCACGAGGCGGACAGGCAGGCAGAGGTAGGCAGACGCCGAGAGGAGCAGGGCCAGGCAGGCCGACAAGAGGCCACGGCGCCGAGCTGGCGGCCACGCCCACCAAGTTTCGGGTCGACGGGCGGGCGCA
>NW_006920895.1:316376-325013 GCF_000417875.1 Pseudozyma flocculosa PF-1
CTCAGGGTCGCGGGCCAACCCAACCGCTGCCCACTGCGCCGCGCTGCACCGCCGCACCACAGAGAGGCAGCCAGGCAGGGCAGGGCAGCCTAGGGGAGCCGGTGAGATGGGGTCCCCTCTAGCTTGGCTTGCCGCGCGCTTTCATCCGACGCCCAACCAGCGCCCAACCCATCTCGCTCCTCTCTTCCCTCCCCCTTCCCCGTCTCGCACCGCTCGCCACGCTCCGCCACGCTCCTCACCATCATCGCAGCGCCATTACCATCGCACCACTGCTGCGTCCACGACGCCCTGCGCCCACGCTTCGACAAACTCAGACAGAGCCTAGCCGGGCCTAGAGCTCCCTGCGTCAACCCACCTCGAGGGCCCGAGCGCTCATCATCGAAGACAGACGTACGCCATTCACCACCTCCGCCTAGCCGGCACCATAGACGCCCGCCCGCTCGTACATCACCGCTCTTCGCTAGCCGGCCCATCCTGCCGTCAGCCCGGGAGACCGAGCGCGACACTCCCTCTGGCCAGCAGCGTCCTATCCGGCCCGCCCCCCGCCGCATCCTGAGCCCCGGCTAGAACCGCCCGCGCCAGCAGCGACAGTCGCGCCGTACTGCACCGCCCACCCTCGACCAAGCCAGCAGCATGGCTTCGCCCATCTCGCCTGCCCAGGCGTACCACAACCGCTTCAACATCGCCGGCGCAGCCGGTGCCGCCAACTCGAGCGCAGCCCACGACAGCGCCGCAGCGGCGGCGGCGGCAGCGGCACCCTCGCTGCCCAGGGCCAGCTCCGACAACTACTCCTACCCGGACCTCGACGCCGGCCAGTACCACTCGTCGAGCGCCGCGGACACCTCTGCCACGCTCGCATCGGCCCCGCTCAACGCCGGCCCGCTGCCCAGCTTCCCCGAGTTCAGCTCGTTTGACGTCGAGTCCGACTTTTCGGCCTCGCGCGACAAGGACGACTTCTTTGACCGCTTCGCCGCCAGGAACCACCCACCCACCGCAGCGCCCGCCTTAAGCTCGCAGCCCGCGTCAACGTCGCAGCAGCAGCAGCAGCAGCAGCCCGATCGTGTGACGGGCGGCGATGGCGAGGGCGCCAATAATGACGGCAGCCGGCGGCAGGGAGATCCGAGCGGCAACGCGGTGGGCACGGAGGCAGAGGCAGGGGCTGGGCCAGAGGCAGACCCGCACCAGAGCCCGCTGGCCCAGCTGGCCAGCCAGGCCCACCTGGAGCGCGGCTTTTCCTCGGCCAGCATGTACCAGTCGCCTCCCGCCTCGTCGAGCACGGGCGCCGCGCTGCCCCCGCTGCCCACAAAGTCCGACCAGCGAAGCGCGGCCAGCGGTCCAGGTCGGTCCTCGATCGCTGTCGATCGTCCGTCCGTCGACGTCCAGAGCGTCCACTCCTCTCACCAGCAGCACTCGGCCTCGAACCACTCGGCGACCTCCCCGATCTCTGCTAGCGCCTCCAATCAGCAGCAGCAGCAGCAGCAGCAGCACCACCACCACCAGCACCCCGCCAGCCCGCAGAAGGGTGCCCTCACCTCCAACTTCACCTTTCCCTCGGCGCCCGCTCAAGGCGGCAGTGCCGACTCTGCCGGCCACTCGTCCGTCGACTCGCTTCCGTTCAACGACCTCGCTCTCGGTCATCGACAGCAGCAGTACAACCAGCAGCAGCAGCAGCGGCAGCAGCAGCAGCAGACACCACAGCAGCAGCAGCAGCTGCATCAGCACCAGGCACAGCCGCAGCACTTTGTCGAGCGCGAGAGGCCGAGCAGCTTCTTTGGCATGGAAAGGCCGCTGGCCGCCGTCAACGCGTCTGGCCAGCACGTACCCGTCCCTCGGGGCATGATCCCCGGCGACGACGACAACGACGAGCAGCAGAGGCTGCAGCAGAGCCACTCGGGCGCGGTCGCCGCCGCGGCCACCTCGCCCATCTCGATGCCGATTCCGCCCCAGATGCGGCAGCCTGCACCGGGCGCGGCGGCCAACGGACCTCGCCCCTCTTCGTTCTTTGGCGTCGAGGGTGCTCCGCCTGGCACCGCCACTCCGCCCGCCCTGCCCGATGACGACCAGGCTGCTCGCGGTCAGCACCCGAGCAGTCACCGCAGCGAGGGCTCCTATCGCGGCATCTCGACGGCGGCCGGCGGCACCGGCAACGGCCCCATGCCCAGCAGCGCCAGCGGCAACGGCTACGGCGGCCTCGGCGCGTCGGGCGCCACCCGGCCGGCGAGCATCGCGCCCACCATCAACAGCGGGCCGCTGCTCGACCACAGCCACCTCAAGCCGGGCCAGAAGGCGTCGCTGCTGAGCCACGGCAAGACGCTCGAGCTGTACCGCCAAAACGCCAAGAAGACCAACGACCCCAACCTCATCTATGAGCTGGCAGTCTTTATGATCGACGCCTCCAAGACGATGGGCGACGATGCGCCCGGATCGCCGCCCACAAACGGCGGCGGCGACGACGGCCCCAACTCGGCGGCCAAAAAGGACGAGCTGGTCAAGGAGGCCACCGGCCTGCTCAAGAAGATCGCCGACCGAGGCCACCCGGACGCCCAGTACTTCCTGGCCGACTGCTACGCCAACGGCATCGGCACGGCCAAGGGCAAGCAGGACTTTGGGCAGGCCTACACCTACTTTGTGCTGGCCGCCAAGCACGGCCACCCGGACGCCGCCTACCGCGCCGGCACCTGCTACGAAAAGGGCTGGGGCTGCCGCAAGGACAATGCCAAGGCGCTCCAGTTTTATCGCAAGGCGTCGTCGCAGAACCACCCGGGCGCCATGTACCGCCTCGCCACGGCCGAGCTCAACGGCGAGCTGGGCCTCAAGAAGAGCGCCAAGGAGGGCGTCAAGTGGCTCAAGCGCAGCGCCGAGGCGGCCACGCCCGAGTTCCCGCACGCGCTCCACGAGCTGGCGCTGCTCCACGAGCGCGGCATCGACAACGTGCTCTTTGTGGATCCAGAGTACAGCTGCGAGCTGCTGGCCCAGGCGGGCGAGATGGGCTACGCGCCCAGCGCCTACAAGCTCGGCGTCAACTACGAGTACGGTCGGATGGGGTGCCCGCAGGACGGCGGCCTCAGCATCCACATGTACAACATCGCCGCCCAGCAGAACCACAAGGAGGCGTGCTTCGCCCTCACGGCGTGGTACCTCGTCGGCGCGCCCGGCATCCTGCCCCAGTCGGACACCGAGGCGTACCTCTGGGCCAAAAAGGCGGCCGAGCAGGGCCTCGCCAAGGCCGAGTACGCCGTCGGATACTTTACCGAGGTGAGTTGTGGGGCGTGCGGGGTATCCCTTGCCACAAGGGAAGGCGTGCCGCAGAAGAGCGAAGTCCCCCCGCTGACACATCCGACGGCATCTGTCCCCTTGTGCCTACGCCTTCCCTACCCGCTCAGATGGGCATCGGAACGGTCAAGGACGTCGCCGAGGCCAAGGCGTGGTACCGGTCCGCCGCCGAGCACGGCGACAAGCGCGCCAACCAGCGACTTGCGGCGCTCGGCGGACGGCCCGAGAAGTCGCTCGCAGGTGTCGGTGCCGGCGGTGGTGGCGGCGGCGGCGGCAACGGCGGCGCCAACAATGGCAGGGGCGCGGCGGGGGCCATGTCGACCGACTACGGCAAGCGCGGACAGCCCACCTCTGCGCCGTTCCCGGGCAGCGTCGACCGCAGCTCGATGGCGCCCAGCACGCAGATGAGCTACCCGAGCCCGATTGCCATGCGCGATGCGCAGACGGCGCAGCGCGAGCAGCAATACCTGGCCAACGTGGCGGCCACGGAGCGCGCCCAGGCGCAGGCGCAGGCGCAGGCGAGGAACGCCACGTCGCCGATGCGCTCCGGACCGCCCTCGGCCGTGGCGTCGCCGGTGGCCGAACCCGGCCGCCCCTTTTCGCAGGGGCAGGCGTACCCATCCTACCCGGCAACGGCGAGCGCCTCGATGCCTCTGCCGCCGCCGCAGCTCAGCACCACCGACGGCGGCGGCGGCGGCGACCCCAACCGCCTGCTGTCGCCGCAGGGCGCCGGCGCCGGACCCATGTCGCCCCTGTCGCCCACGTCGCCAAACGACGGCGAGGACGGCAAGAAGAAGAAAAAGTGGTTTGGCCGGTCCTAGGCCAGGCCAGGCCAGGCCAGGTCAGGTCGGGTCACACCAGTGGCGGGCGGCGGGGGCGAAAGAAGCCACGCGCGAGCGTCGACCGACACTCTTTTTCCCCGCGACCACGACGGGGGTCCAGCCAGGGATGGAGACGGAGGAGGTTGATTGGTCGTTCTGCATCGTCTAGGTTTTCAGTCTCGGTCCACTTTTGCATATGTACAGGCTGGCCTGGCCTGGCCTGGCCGCGTCGGGCCGGCATTGGTCGAGCTTTCGTCGTCGGGGCGCGACCTTCGAGACGGGCTGACGATGCTCCGCGAGGGGACCTTGCTAGCGCTTGCCACCAGCACCGCTGCCTCGAATCTCGTCGACACCACCACCTCCAGCAGCAGCAGCAGCGCCAGCAGCAGCAGCGCCACCACCACCAGCCATCAGCACCAACAATCCCTCGCCAGCACCAGCACCATCTGCACCTGCATCTTCTAGCACCACCCACGCTCGTTGCCTGCTCCCCGTCTCTTGTAGTCGTCGATTCCGCCTCCCACTGCCGCCATCGCCCGCCCCTGGCCGTTATAGCCCTCGAAGGGGGAGGTGGCGCTCTGCACATAGGGAAATCCACATGGACTTTTGATCCGTTCTGCCCTCTTGCGGCGATTCTTGTTGCGGGGCGGGATGGGCCAGTGGGGTGTTGCTCCTCCCCGCCTCGCCGCCGCGCTGCCGCTGCTGCGCCGGGTGCCGTCGACGCAGGGCGGGACGGGGGTGGAGGGCGGAGCAGGGTCCGATTGGATGCTCCATGCCCGCCCGCCGACTGGCTTTCTACGAAGAGGGAGGGAAGATGCGGGGGGGCTGCTCCTGTGCTCCTCCTCCTCGTCGTCGTCATCGTCGTCGGCGGCGGCTAGAGGGCATGCCGTGTTTCCGGGATGGGCTCGGCCATGAGCTGCGCAAGGTCCATGGACCTATCCTTTTCGACGTCGAGGTCGCCTATAAGGCATCTGTTCGGCGCGCGCGCGTACGTGCGTGCGTGCATGCGTGCGTGCAAACGGATGCGCGGGGATGAGAAAGAGGCATCGCGGGAAGTGTGCGAACGGGGGAGTCGTCAGTCAGTCTAGTCGTCGATGCCGATGTCAGGCTCCTCTGTGAGGGAAACGGGGGAAGGGAGAAGCGGGAGGGGGAAGACGCACATGCTATCGCCTCGGAGGACGTATAGGCCAAGCGGGACCTCTTCAACGGGGCAGTCCGGCGCAAAGATGCGCTCGACGGAGCCGGCGAGGATGACGCTGCCCGTCGAGTCTGACCCCTTTAGCGTGCCCACGATGACGCGCCCGTCCTGCGTCACGACCAGCACTTGCTCTGCCAACGTGCCGATGCAAGTCGGGAAGGAGACAAAGGCGAGGTAAAAGGTTAGAGTGTGAGTGTCTACCGTGTTTTGGGGCGACGTGGCGAAGCAAGGCGAGGGGGGAAAAGGCGACTTACGATCGACAAAGTTGAGGAGCGCCGACATGGTGCGGATTGCAGCGGCGCGGCGCAGCGCAGCACGGGTGCCAAGGGCGCAGAGAGGAGCGCTGTCTTAAGCTGAACTGGACGTATCGGTCTCCGCTGCCTCGCGGCACCCTCGTCGAGCCAGAGTGGCGCTGTGCCCGCTCTCTCCGTGGTCGGCGACTGCTCGCTGCTCGCAGGACCAGAGCCGGACGACGAGACGAGGAGCCAGGGCCAGGCCGATCTTGAGCTGCTCCTCCTGCGGATGTGGCTGGCTGCTGCGGTCGTGGATGCGGAGGCGGGTGCAGATTGATGCGTCAGGCGAAATGCCGGCAGAGGAGAGGACGGGTGGATGGTGGTGCACGGAAGGGCGTGGTCGAGGAGGTGGACGAGAGGAAGGAGGCGAGGCTCAGGCTGCGTCGTCCAAGGAGCAAGCTAGGCCTCTGTCTGTGTGGCCTCTGACTGCACGTGAGGAGCCTCGACCCTGGCCTGCCCGCCAGCCCAGGCCAGCCATCGGCGAGGGAACCAGCCATCCGTCCAGGCTGAGCGCGCCGGCCTGCCTCGAAAAAGTGGAGTGCGCCCGTCGACCCGGAGCCAGCCAGGCAGACGTACGCTCAGGACAGCCGGGAAGGGCAGGGGCAGGGCAGCGAGAGCGGGCGGGACCTGCCAAGGCGCCGACCAGGCAAAGGCAACGCCGTCATACGGCCGCCTCGCTGCCCGCTGCTTGACCTTCTCCCCGACCACCCTCGTCCAAAGGCCAACGCAGCCACTACTACTGCTACCGCGCTTCAGTCCTCCACAGACGCCCTCTCTTGCACGCCAGCTACGGCGACCGAATCCCTCGCTGCTCCCGTCCGGCCCGGCCGACTTGGACGACTTCACTCGACCCAACTGCCCCCGATGCCGCCCGTCAAGAGCGAGCCGGGCGCCGCCGGTGGCGTCAAGAGCGAGCACTCCAACGGAGTCGCCAGCGGCTCGCACCGCAACCGCAACGGCACCAGCAACGCCGTTGCCGCCGCCGCCACCGCCACCGCCAGAAAGCAAGAGGCCAAGCGCGACCTGCCCCCGCCGCCACCCACCACCTACCGCGACATCCCCCTCTTCTCCACCGACGCAGGCCCCTGGCTCACCCACCTCATGAAATTTGCCCACCACACCCGCGTCGACCCCGCCGATACGTCCCAGTTTGTGCCGCCCCTCAAGCTCAACCGCAAGAACCCGCCCCGCCCAAAGCTGCCCAGGCCCAAGCCCGGCGACCCCGTCACCGACAAGTACGGCCGCCCCATGCTCGCAAAGGACGGCCAGCCCCTCACCTGGCCCGCTCCCGGCGAGGACCTCGCACGCATCGAGGAAGTCATCCGCAAGGAGGACAAGCCAAAGGCGCCCGGCGCAGACCAGAGCCTCATCGCCCCCGGCAGCGCTGCCCGCCCGCCAAAGGGCAAGCTGTTCCAGAAAAAGGTCAAGGAGGTCCACAAGGCCGCCGACTCGACCCGCAGGACCATGAAGCAAGAGTACTTTCCATGGGTCCTCGAGGACTTCGAGACGTCCGAGGAGTGGGAGAGCACGCGCAACCCCGTCCCGACGGGCGCAAAGGCGCTCGAGGGCTGGATCGACGAGCTCAAGGCAAAGGGCCAGCTGCAGCAGCCCGGCTCGTCCGAGGCGCGCGACGGCGACGTCAGCATGGCGAGCGCAGGGCCATCGAGCGCCGTCAAGGACGAGGGAGAGGCCGCCAAGGCGTCCGCAGCCGGCCCATCCTCGTCGTCGGCGTCGGCGTCGTCGCACGCGCCCTGGATCGGCAAGCTCGAGGGAGACTCGGACGAAAACGCCACGTCGCACCACGTCCTCTTTGTCTTTGACGAGCGCGACGCCGGCGGCTTCAAGGTCGTCCCCGTCACGCGCATGTACAAGTTCCTGCAGAAGCCCAAGCACTCGACCATGTCCAACGAGGAGGTCGAGGCAGAGGTGAGTGCTCCGCGGCGCCGGCTGCGGACTCGGAGCGTCGACTGATGCGCTTCCCTTGCTTGCCCCCGCTCCTCTTTCCCCCCTCTCCTGGACGCGCGCTCGCAGTACCAAAAGTACCAAAAGACAAAGGAGATGGATCGGTGGGCGATGCGCAAGGCCAGGGGCGACGGCGGGCCCACGAGTGCATCGGCGGTCAAGTCAGAGGGAGGCGGCAGCGGCGGCGGATGGGGAGACTGGCCGGGCGTCGGTCGTCTCGCCCTGCCCTCTGGTGGGTCGAGCAGCGGCGGCGGACGGCGCAGGAACCTGATGGCCGTGCACGGCGGTGCGCTGCTCAACGACGACGACGACGAGGGCGGCGGCTCTCGGAGGCGGAAGCGGGTGAGTACCGACGCGCGGCCTGCAGTGTCGATGCCGGTGACGCGGCTCGGCTCCTGACCCTCCTTGCTGACCCGAGCTCCCGCACCACCCCGTTTGCTCGACCGACGTGCCGTGCGAGCAGGAAGACGACGGCGGGACGTACGGCGAGCTCGACTACGAGGAAGAGTTTGCCGACGACGAGGAAAAGATGGACGAGGGGGACCCGTACGCCGAGGACGAGGAGACGCGCGAGCTCGAGGAGCGGCTGAAGCGCGAGATGGCGCGGGCCAACAAGATTGGCGACGATGCGGCCGACAGCGACGTCGAGGGCGAAGGCAGCGCCGCAGAAGACGACAACAAGATGCTGACGGGCAGCGGCGAGCAGATGCGCAAGCTGGTGCGCGCCCTCGCGCGCAAGGACGGCAACGAGGTCTACGACCGCGACGAAGAGGAGCGCAACCCGTACGCCTCGGACGATTCGGACGACGACGACGACGAGACGTACGTGGCCAACCCGGAAAAGGCGCTCCAGATTGCGCGCGAGGAGCGCGAGAAGCGCGAGCGCGAGGCGGCCAAGAACAACAAGCTGGCAAAGTCGGGCACCGCCACGGCCACGCCGGGCACGCCATCGGGCTCCCAGACGCCCACGGGCCGCGCCGAGAAGCGACCGCAGGCGGCCGCGTCGCCGCCGCCGCCATCTTCCTCGCAGCAGCAGCAGCAGCAGCAGCAGGGCCTCAAGCTTTCGCAGCAGCGCGCAGGTGCCGGTCAC
>NW_006920895.1:326088-328021 GCF_000417875.1 Pseudozyma flocculosa PF-1
GCCGCTGGCGGCACCAGCAGCGGGCCGCGCGTGCCGGCCAACGCCGTCGAGGCCGAAATCATCCAGCTGGTGCGCGAGGGCAAGATTGCCAACACGAGCGAGCTCGTCCACCACTTTCGAAAGAGGCTCAAGACCGAGCCCCAGATCAAGGAGCTCCTCAGCGCCGCGGTGCGCAAGGTGGCCGTCATGGACAAGGCCACCAACAAGCTCAAGCTCAAGGATGGCTTCTAGCGGTCGCCAGCAGCACGACGGCGGCGGCGGCGGCGGCGGCGGCGGTACCTTCCGATGTAGGATGGATGGCAGACAGTCAGGCAGGCGATGGGAATGTACAGCGCCTCGATCCCTCCATTGCGCTCGGTCCCCCTTCTTCGTCCGTACGTGATTGCACGTCGAGTGGCGGCGTCGCAGATGGCTCCCCTCTGTACGCGGAGCCGACCCGATCCGACTGAACATGGACTCCGATGTCTGGCTGGCCACTGGCCACGTGAGGGGACGTACGGCGAGGTGGTCGACGATGGCCGGAATCCCGACGCCGCTCGGCATCGGGAATCCGATGGCGGGACCGCTCCAACCGGCGCGGCGGCGGGGCGAAGCAGGCGAAAGTACGTGGGCGATTTCAAACGCCCAAAGCGCGCCAACCGCAGGCCTGCCTGGCAACGAACTTGGACGCCGACCGGCTGCCCATCATGCGCCCGCTGCTTGCCTCTGGCAATTTGGTGATGCGCAGCTAGTGGCGAGCCATGCATGCAGCAGACCAGGCCAGGCCAGGCCAGGCCAGCCTGGGCCAGGCGGCGGCGGTCCGATCCCGTACAATTCGGCCTCTCGCTGCTGCCTTTCTGGCGTATATCCCGCGTTCGCCTTCCGACGAAGGATGGGGGTGGCCCGCCTGGGACAGCCAAGGCTTGGTCGGCCTGGCTTCCGGTCCTTGGTGAGTGATGTCGAGGCGATCACGAAGCGAAGCGAAGCCAGGCCAGCAAGGGGTTGGCGTGCCAGCCAGCCGTCGGCCGATCCGACCTCGCGGGGAGCCCGAGCGCCCGCCTTGAAAGTTTCAGGAGACAGGCAGGCAGGCAGGCAAGGCAAGGCAGGGGAACGGCTAGAGGCAGCGCGCTGCGACGACGAGGTGCTCCGTCTGACGGACAAACGACAGCAAGCTAGCAAGCAGCAGCGCAGCTCAAGCTCGAGCTCGAGCTCGACGCTTCCATTCTCTCACCTGGTCGCGCCTACCGTACGTGCGTACGGCGGTGACTATCGATGGAACCCGCCAGGACGAGGTCGAGGCGAGGCGAGGCGGCTCGGAAAGGATCCCGATGGTCGCCGCGCCGCCTGCCTCGCCTTCGATCCTCGAACCCAAGCAAGCCAACAAAAGCAGGCGCGGAGTTTGACGTGGGCCTGCGACCTCGCATGTCTCTGGTTGTTGGTCGATGCCGCCCCTTCGGCCCCCCATCTTGGACCCCGATCGAACGACAGCACCGGCGGCCGCCTGCTCTCCGGCCTTTGAAGCGCAATCCAAGCATCCCTTTCATCCACGCCGATGCCATCAGAGCCAGCCTACCTGGAGGACGTCGTCGGCAGAGCGTCCCTTTGGCTGGCGAGAGTGGGCTGGTACGTAGAGACCGGACGACGACGGCAGCGGCGGCGGCGGCGGTTGGCGGTTGGCGGCAGGCCAGGCGGGTCGATTTGCGTACGTCGGCTGACTTCCGGGCGTCGGGCCTGCCAGCCTGCTGGCGAGGAAGCAAGGCGCCAGGGTTCGCTGAAATTAGCCAGGCAGGCAGGCAGGCAGGCAGGCAGGCGAAAAAGTTCGGTCAGCCAGCAGCAGCAAGCAGCGTAGTGCCCTATGTTGGTCTGAGGGCCGGGCCAGGGCCAGGGCCAGGGCTGGGGCCAGGGCCAGGACCCCCTTTTTGCCCGGACGGCGGCGCGCAGGCGAGACCAGCCT
>NW_006920895.1:328041-330566 GCF_000417875.1 Pseudozyma flocculosa PF-1
CCGACTCGGTCGGGGGGGCCCGGCCCGCCCGCCCGCCCGCCCGGCGCTCACCCACCCATCAGCTTGCCTTGCCTGCCCCTCCGCCCGCTGGTTGCCTGCTTGCCTGACCATCGCCTGCCTCCAGCCTCCAGCCACCTCCTGCGTGGCTTGCTTCATCCTTCTCTCCTCCTCGTCCTGACCACCATCCTCTCCGCCTGCCCTCGCCGTGACGGCATATCGCGCTACCCGTGCTGCCTGCTCCTTCTCGATCCGCCACTCGACCTCGACACCGCTCGATAGCGCAGCCAACCTCACCCACACCGGGAGCGCAGGTCGTCGGCACAGGCCCACTCTCCTTCTCTTGCTCGCTCTGCCAGCGTAAGATCCCAGGCCATCTTCAAGCATCGCCACCTGGGCATCGTCATCGATCGGCCTCAGATCGACTTGTCGAGTTGCAACCTCCCTTGACGGCGGCTTCTACCAGCATCTTGAACGCCTGCTTCCTGCCTAGATCCCTTCGCCTCGTGGCCTCTGCGCTTCACTTCGCTGAGCGACTGCAGCCTCCGTCGACCCCATCTTCCGGCCCTCGTCACCGCACGGCCACCGCTCCTCGTCGCCGACACATCGTCCATCCCCGTCCCGGCCCCGCTCCGCTCCAGCGATCTCAGGGCAAGGGCGACGCCCCGGGGCGCCATGTCTGCCGGTTCGCCGCACCCGGAGGACGTTGCGAAAATCTCGCAGCTGTCCTCCATCAACCCGGACTCGATCTTTTCGCTGCTCCGCGACCGCTTCTTTTCCTCGCTGCCCTACACGGCCCTCTCGGACTCGATCCTCGTCTCGGTCAACCCGTACGCCTCGAGCGGCAACCGCAACAGCGATGACACGCTGCGCGAGTACACCCGCAACTACCGCGAGACGAGCAAGCAGGCGCGCGGGCCAGACCTGCCCCCGCACATCTTCGGGCTCGCCTGCGACGCCTACTTCTACATGAGGCGGACCGGTCAGGACCAGAGCATCCTGCTGGCGTGAGTGGGCGCGGCGTGACGTCAAGCTTCCCTTGCAGCAGCTACCCGGCGCACAGGATATGCGATGCTGACGCCCCTTGCTCCTATCTGCCCTTTTTCGGGCCTTCGTCCTCTCGGCAACCCCGCAGCGGCGACACGGCGAGCGGCAAGAGCGAGCTGCGGCGCCTGGCGGTGCGGACGCTCATCGACCTCAGCGTGACGGCGCCCGGCAAAAAGGGCTCCAAGCTGGGCGTCCAGATCCCGTCGGCCGAGTACGTGCTCGAGTCGTTCGGCAACTCGGGCACGCTCGAGAACCGCAACGCCTCGCGCTTCGGCAAGTACACCGAGCTCCAGTTCAGCGAGCAGGGCCGGCTGATGGGCGCCAAGACGCTCGACTACTACCTCGAGCGCAACCGCGTCGTCTCGGCGGCGGGCGGCGAGCGCAACTTCCACGTCTTCTACTACATGGTGTCGGGCGCCTCGGACGAGGAAAAGGAGTACCTCGGCACCGGCGACGGCTCCGGCTTCCGCTACCTCGGCCAGGCGTCGAGGCACAAGGACGCGGTCCACGAGGACGCGCTGCGGTTCGGCCGCTTGAAGCAGGCCTTCAAGAACGTCGGCTTCTCAAAGCGCCACGTGGCGTCCATCTGCCAGGTGCTGGCGGCCATCCTGCACCTGGGCAACATCGAGTTCCACTATGACCGACACCACACGCAGGACTCGGCGTCGGTGCGCAACGCCGACGTGCTCGAGAGGGCGGCCGACTTCCTCGGCATCCCCGCCAAGGCGCTCGAGGAGGCGCTGACCTACAAGACCAAGATGATCAAGAACGAGGTGTGCACCATCCTCCTCGACGCCGACGGCGCCTCGAACCACCGCGACGACCTGGCCAAGTCGCTCTACTCGCTCCTCTTTGCGTGGATCAACGAGAGCCTCAACGAAAAGTTCTGCCGCGACGACTTCGACACGTTCGTCGGCATCCTCGACCTGCCGGGCTTCCAGAACCTCTCGCGCGGCAACTCGCTCGACCAGTTCTGCGTCAACTTCGCCTGCGAGAGCCTCCACCGCTACCTGCTGCGCTCCGTCTTCGAGCGCAACCGCGACGAGTACGCCGACGAGGGCATCACCTACCTCTCGCCCGACATCCCCTACTTTGACAACGCCGAGTGCCTGCGGCTGATGACCAACCAGCCGGGCGGCCTGACGCACATCATGGACGACCAGGCGCGGCGGATGCCCAAGAAGACGGACCACACCATGATCGAGGCGTTTGGCAAGCGGTGGGGCAACCACCCGTCGTTCAAGGTGGGCCCCGCCGACCGCAGCGGCTTCTCGAGCTTCACCATCAGCCACTACCACTCGGCCGTCACCTACACCAGCGAGAACCTGCTCGAGCGCAACAGCGAGGTCGTCAGCCCGGACTTTGTCTCGCTGCTGCGCGGCAGCGGCGGCGACGGCGCCGGCGGCAAGGGCGGCTTCGCCTCGGACCCGAACGCCAGCCCGGGCTCCAAGGTTCCCTTCGTCCGCAGCATCTTCAACACA
>NW_006920895.1:331880-335027 GCF_000417875.1 Pseudozyma flocculosa PF-1
CGGCGTCGGTGGTGGGTTCCGAGATGTACGCGCCGTCGCGCAACATGTTTGCCGACGCCGCGGGCGGCAAGGCCGGCGGCGCCGGCGGCAACGGCCTCTACAACGAAAAGGGCGGCGCCACGGCCTTTACCGAGGAGCCGTCGGGCGAGGTGGCCGAGGAGGTGCAGACGACGTCGGCGCGGCGCAAGTGGGTCGCCCTCACCTGGCTGCTGACGTTCTGGGTGCCGACGCCGCTGCTCAACTGGATCGGCGGCCTGCGCCGCCCCGACATCCGCATGGCGTGGCGCGAGAAGCTCGCCATCAACATGATGATCTGGTTCATCTGCGGCTGCGCCGTCTTCGTCATTGTCGTCCTCGGCAACCTCATCTGCCCCAAGGAGCACGTCCTGACGCAGAACGAGTTCCGCTCGCACATCGGCGACAACTCCTACACGGCCATCCGCGGCGAGGTCTTTGACCTGAGCGAGATCACGGCCATGCACCGCTCGATTGTCAGCGTGGTGCCCGACGACTCGATCCTGCGCTACGCCGGCTACGACGCCACGCCCATCTTCCCTGTCCAGGTCAATGCGCTGTGCAACGGCGTGACGGGCAGCGTCAGCCCGTGGGTGCAGCTGTCCAACGACAACGCCACCGACAAGAACGCCCAGTACCACGACTTCCGCACCTTCCACACCGACGACGCCCGTCCCGACTGGTACTACCAGACCATGTGGCTGCTGCGCTCCAACTACCGCCGCGGCTTCCTCGGCTACACGTCCGACGGCATCCGCGACCTGCTCGAGGACAAGCGCTCGGTGGCCGTCTACCGCGGCGGCATCTACGACGTCACCGACTACGTCAAGCAGGGCAACCAGGGCGCGCTGCGCGCCCCTGACGGCCAGCAGGCGCCCGCGGGGACCAACCTCAAGTTTATGTCGGACCCCATCATCAGCCTCATCACGCAGAACCCGGGCAAGGACATCACCAAGCAGCTCGACTCGCTGCCGCTGCCGGCCGACGTCCTCGAGCGCCAGCGCGTCTGCCTGCGCAACCTCTACTTCATCGGCAAGGTCGACCACCGCAACTCGGCCAAGTGCAAGTTCTCGCAGTACATCCTGCTGGCGCTGTCGCTCGTCATGGTGGCCATCCTCGGCTTCAAGTTCCTGGCGGCGCTCCAGTTTGGCCGCGCCCGCAAGCCCGAGGACCACGACAAGTTTGTCATCTGCCAGGTGCCCTGCTACACCGAGGGGGAGGAGTCGATGCGCAAGACGATCGACTCGCTGGCGGCGCTCAAGTACGACGACAAGCGCAAGCTCATCTTTGTCATCTGCGACGGCAACATTGTCGGATCGGGCAACGACCGCCCCACGCCGCGCATCGTGCTCGACATCCTCGGCGCCGACCCCAACCTGGAGCCCGAGGCGCTCAGCTTCCTCTCGCTCGGCGAGGGCAGCAAGCAGCACAACATGGCCAAGGTCTACTCGGGCCTCTACGAGCACCTCGGCCACGTCGTGCCCTACATTGTCGTCGTCAAGTGCGGCAAGCCGACGGAGCGCTCGCGGCCGGGCAACCGAGGCAAGCGGGACTCGCAGCTGGTGCTGATGCGCTTCCTCAACAAGGTCCACTTTGGCCTGCCCATGAACCCCATGGAGCTCGAGATCTACCACCAGATCAAGAACGTCATCGGCGTCAACCCCAGCTTCTACGAGTACATCCTCCAGGTCGACGCCGATACCGAGGTCGACAGCCTGTCGCTCAACCGCTTCATCTCGGCCTTCATCCGCGACAAGAAGGTCATCGGCCTCTGCGGCGAGACGGCCCTCTCCAACGCCAAGGCCAGCTTCGTCACGATGCTCCAGGTGTACGAGTACTACATCTCGCACTACCTGGCCAAGGCGTTCGAGTCGCTGTTTGGCTCGGTGACGTGCCTGCCCGGATGCTTTTCCATGTTCCGCATCCGCACCCCGGACACCCATCGCCCGCTCTTCATCGCCTCGGCCATCGTCGAAGAGTACTCCGAGAACCGCGTCGACACGCTCCACACCAAGAACCTGCTTCACCTCGGCGAGGACCGCTACCTGACCACGCTCGTCCTCAAGCACTTTGGCAAGTACAAGACCATCTTTGTGCGCGACTGCAAGGCCTACACGGTGGCCCCCGACGACTGGAAGGTGCTCCTGTCGCAGCGCCGCCGCTGGATCAACTCGACCGTCCACAACCTCGTCGAGCTCATCTTTACGCCCGGCCTGTGCGGCTTCTGCCTGTTTTCGATGCGCTTCATCGTCTTCATCGACCTGCTGTCGACCGTCATCGCGCCCGTCACCGTGGCCTACATTGCCTACCTCATCGTCCTCGTCGCCACCGACAACGGCACCATCCCCCTCACCGCCATCATCATGCTCGCCGCCATCTACGGCTGCCAGGCCCTCATCTTCCTCCTCAACCGCAAGTTTGAGATGATCGGATGGATGATCGTCTACATCATCGGCATCCCCATCTGGTCGCTCTTCCTGCCCCTCTACTCGTTCTGGCACATGGACGACTTCTCGTGGGGCAACACGCGCGTCGTCATGGGCGAAAAGGGCCAGAAGGTCGTCGTCCACGACGAGGGCAAGTTCGACGCCAGCGACATCCCGCTCCAGACGTGGACCGAGTACGAAAACGAGCTGTGGGAGCGCAACTCGGCCAGGTCGATTGGCTCCATCATCGAGGCGGCGCGCAACGAGAGCAAGTCGCTCGTCGGCGGCGGCGGCGGCCCGGGCACGGGAGCCGGGTCGCGCGCCGGGTCGGCCTACGCGCCCAGCCTCTACGGCGCGCCCATGCTGCCCCACAACGGCAGCTTCGGCCACAGCCCCACGCCGTCCCAGTACGGCGGCACGCCCTCGATCGTCGCCGCGCCCGCCTACGGCTTCCCGCAGCCCGACATGGCGCGCCAGTCGACGTACAGCATCGGCGGCATGGGCGGCGGCGGCAACGGCGGCGGCTACGCCACCCCGGCCATGTCGACCTACGGCGGGCCGGCATCGACGTACGGCATGCCCGTCGGAGGCGGCTTCATGGCGCCCCAGGGCCAGTTTGGAAGCGGCGCCAGCATCTACGGCGGCTTCCCCGGGCAACAGCAGCAGATGTACCCGCAGGCCGCCGCATCGGTCTATGGCGGCTCCC
>NW_006920895.1:335093-336636 GCF_000417875.1 Pseudozyma flocculosa PF-1
CTGCCGCCCGACGACGTCATCAAGCGCGACATCCGCCAGCTGATCGCCGAGAGCGACCTCACGACGATCACCAAGAAGCAGCTGCGCGCCAAGCTCGAGCAGCGCTATGGCACCTCGATCGACGCCAAGAAGGCCTTCATCAATGCCCAGATCGAGGCGACGCTCTCCGAGGCGTAGCGGGCGAGCGGCCACGGCCTGCGCACCGGGGCCGTAGCAGGGCCGGAGCAGGGCCGGGGTCGGTCCGAGGGGGTGTAGAGCGAGCAGACCGGCCCCTGCTAGCCTCTCATCGTCGTGCGTCTCGGGGACATGCGAGCGAGCGAGGGGCTCTACCCTCCCCTTGCGGCTCCTTGCGCCATCGAGGTGCGCAGCGGCGGGACGACGTGGCGAGGGTCTCGAGACCTCATCTCGCCCCGCCCCGCCCAGCCGCGCCCCGTCTCGCCTTGCGACCCCCCTTTGTCGTCCATCCTCTCCTTGCCCTCGACCCCTCTCCTCTCCTTTCACCACTACTGTCGTCTCTAGTCCCGTCCATCCTCCCTCTTTCCTCCTCTCTCCTTCCACCCTAGCCCGCTCTCGCCCTCCCGTCCGGCCGCCCGCTCGCTCACGGTATCCTTATGCAACGAATCCATGGACAATCGCTTTCCCCCCTCCTCCTCCTCCCCGCGTCGTCGCTGTCGTCGGCAGCGGCGGCGGCTGCGGCGGCCCTGTGTGTGGTGTGTGTGTGTGTGTGTGTCAAGAGGACGGGATGGCAAGGGTCAGGTCGGTAGAGATACAGAAGGCGGCGTCGTGCGGCGCCGTGTGGGGGAAAGGGAAAGGAGGAGGGGGGAAAAGACGAGAGACGGTCAGATCAAGTCCGTCCGGTTTCGTCCCCCCCTCGCTCGTGTTCCGTGCTGAAGGCGAGACGGAGCGGTGCATGAGGGAAGAGGGGCGAAAGAGACCGGGCGATCGAGAGAGGGGGCGGACGAGGGCAAAGGACCGGCCTTTGGCCCCGTCGCTCCTCTCTCTCTCTTCCTTTCTCTCTGAGATGGGGCAGTGTTGCGGGGCGAGAAAGACCATGTCGAGACCGTGACGAGGCGAGGTGGAGCGAGGGGTGGGGAAGACGGGCTTGCGGGCTCGGTGACGAGGGGGGACGGGATGCTTGCGGGCGAAACTTACCGTCCCACCGGACCCCGGTCTTGCTGCTTGCAGGCTGGACCGAGCGAGCGCGTGACGCGGCTACTTGACGGCGGGCGTCTTGAAGCTCGAAGGCGGCGGCGGGGCTGCGCCGCCACCGCGACCCATGGTGCCGCCGGCCGTGCGGGGGCGGACGAGGCGAGGGGCCGCGCCGTCCTGATGCGGCCCAGTACCCAAGCCGCCCGTCCTTGAAGCAGGTCGGCTGCTGCCCAGGCTTGAACCAGGTCGAGCGGCGCCGTCCTTGGCCCCGCCGCCGACCGACATGCGTGCCTCGGCGGCCGCGTTGAGTCGCGGCACAATGGTGGGCGCCTGCAGCGAGGCCAGGTTGAAAGTCATCGACTTGCGCCGGTGGCCGGGCGTGTTGGCGTACAGC
>NW_006920895.1:338469-341327 GCF_000417875.1 Pseudozyma flocculosa PF-1
CGGCGGCGCGGCGCCTCGGGCAGCTCGACGCCCATGCGCAAAGCCGCCGCCTTGCTCAGCCGCGGCTGGATCGACGCCCTGCGCGTGGTGCTGGGCACGGGTCGGGCGCGGAACTCGTTGTGGGAGGCAGCGTCCGAGTTGGATCGCTCCGAAGACAGCTTCGACGACGTCGTCGACAGCTTCGACGTGCGGGCGTTGAGCGACGCGTCCGAGTCGCGCAGCACCCTCCTGGCGCGCTGCATCTCCTCGGTCGGGCTGCCGGTCCTGCCGGTCAGCATGTAGTCGTCGCTGTGCTCGACTGCATCATCGCCGCCGTTGCCGTGGCGCGACAGCTCCGGGAAGCAGATCGAGATCTGGGCCTCGGCAGCCGCGTCGTTTGCGGAGCCGTAGAAGGCATCGGCGCCGTACGTCTTGCGGAGGCCGTTGCGGACGATGGGCAGGCCGTCCGCGCCAAAGTTGGCGATGATGCCGCCGTCGTCGTCGTCTTCGTCTTCGTCGTCACCATCTCGGTGACCCTGATCCTCGGAACCCAGCAAGTCGAGCCAGGCCTTTGCGGCATCGTCGCGCTCGAGGACCAGCACGTAGATGGAGCCGTTGGTGAGGCGGGGCACCCACTTGTGCAGCGCCGATGCGCCGTCGCGGGCGAGGAACTCGGCGAGGAAGTCGTCGTCCTCGGGCGTGTACCAGTGCTCGCTGCGCTCGGCGAGGATGTCGAAGCCGGCGTCGATGATCCTGCTCTCGATGGCGAGGCGGTGCACCTTGGCGGCCGAGCGCATCAGAACGGCCATGGTGCGCGAGGGCGGGCCCTGTCGCGACGGCGTGGTCGAGGGCGATTTGTAGGCGCGGCTGCCGGAGCGCGGCATGGGCACCCGCAGCGGCGAGCCGTCCGGGGAGCGCGGGACGCCATTCGGCGACGAGGCCGGGGGCGTCGAGAGCGAGAGGCTGGCCACGCCCCGCTCCATCGACGGAAAGGCCACCGAGGGCGAGGGCGACGAGGGATACTGCTGAATGCTCATGACGGGGTGAGGCGAGGTGAGGTGGTCCGTCGCCAAGGACTTGGCTGTGTTTGGGGATTGTCTCGGGGCCTTGCCGTCGGCGTCGGCGAAACGAGGGTGCGGCGCGCTGGAGGCGAACCTGGCGCGGGGAGTGAGTGGTGGTCTCAGAAACGAGGGTGGGCCGGAAGAGTCTCCGATGGCTTCGGCAGGACCCGAAGATCCAGGATGGGGTGCGAGAGGTGGAGCGAGCGGTCAGAGCATCGAGCGGAAGGTCGCCGACGACGACGAGCGAAGTGTAGGGAGCGTCGCTGGTGGTGGCGACGAGGTTGGTGGTGGTGAGGAAGGAGAACGAGGCAATACGCTCGAGCGCGTCAAGCAACGGAAGGCGGGCCGGCGGGCAGGCGGGCAGGCAGGAAGGTGGGCAGGCAGGTCGACGAGCATAGGCACAGAGACCCTGCGCCGCTCCACGCCACGACAAGCAAGAAAGGGCCAGGCAGGCCAAGCCGGGCTGGGGAACGAGCATGCCGCTCTGGCTGCTGGTCGCTGGCTGCTGGCTGCTCGCCCAGAAGCGGCGTGCGTGCGGCTATGGACAGCCAGCCAGGCAGCAAGCAAGCGGGCGGGCGGGCGCGCAGGCGGTCAGCTGGACACGCACGCACGCACGGCGGAGGAAAGCCGAGCCGGCGCCGGCGCCGGCGTCGCCGCCAACGCCAGGCTAGGCAGGCCGGGCCATGGCATGGCATGGCATGGCCTGGCCTGGCATGCCAGCAAGCGGGCGGGCGGCGTGCATGCATTCGAGCAAGCCAGCGCGGAAAGCAAAAACACACACAAAGGGACGGAAGCGGTCCGAGCGCAGACCAACACCTGCCTGCCTCCGCCCGCCCGTCTCGCTTCGTCTGGCCTGGCCAGCCTCTCCCTGGCAAGCCAAGGCTGGGCAGACGGGCGGAGAGAAGGCGGGCGGGCCGACCCGAGAAAAAGTCGAAACGCGTCGCGCGCGCGCCCGCTTCGGCTTTGGGCCCGAGCTTAGCATGGCCAGGCAGGGCCGGGCGAGCGGGCGGGCGGGCGAGGGACCCACCAACCCAACCGCCCTCGGGCCTTGAGCTTGACCTTGGCTGGGTTGGTCCCTAGCCTGCGAGCGGTGAACCTTGCCTGCTTAGCTTGCCTACCAACTCGCTCGCTCGCTCGCTCACGCGCGCCCCGAAGATAGCAAGGATGAGGCCGGATGGAGCCAGAGCTTGTTCACGCGGACCAGGCCGATGTGTAGCTGGCTGGCTGGCCAGCTCGACTTTGTCGCCGAGTAGTCTGAGCCTGAGTCTGAATGGTGGGGCCGGGAACGGCGCAGGCGGCGGCAAGAGGGGCCATGCCAGCTGTCCTGCCTCGAATCAAGCCTGGAGGAGCCAGTCAACGCCGGCGCCTGCTCCTCTTGGCTGTGCCGCCTACCAGCTGCCGTCGATCGAGGACCCCACAAGCTCCTCCTGGTCCATCGCTCGGCCGGTCGGGGCCGCGGTCGAAGCCGCGGTAGGGAGACAAGGGGACAGCCGATCGACAGACAGAAACGATGGTGGGAGATCGAGCGCCCGAGCCGCTGCTCCTCATGTGATGGCATTCAGCATTGCAACGCAAGCACACCCAAGGTCGCCATGGCCGCCGCCGCCGACGCTGTGGCCGTCACTCGACGGGCGTCCAGCGGGTATCGCGGCGCGTCGAGAGAAAGACGTCGGCCGCCTCGTCCGGTCTCCTCCAGGAGCGCTTCTGCGTGGGCACCAGGTTGGAAACGACAAACCGCGCCCCGGGCCGCAGCCGGTCGCCGAGCGCAGCGGCGTCCCACACCGTCAGCTGCACGGTGCGCGCGTACGGGTTCTTGGC
>NW_006920895.1:341680-342734 GCF_000417875.1 Pseudozyma flocculosa PF-1
GACTGCGAGCGTCGTCTGCGGGCGCCCCGGACGCCGCCGTCGTCGCTGATGAAGCAGGGGGAGCGGGCAGACGCGCGTCGCGGAAGCGGACGACGCGAAAGTCTCGGACCCGGCGCGGAGGGCAGAGCTTCTCGAGCTCGTGCTGCAGCAGGTACCGGCTCTCCTCGCCGCCGGCCATCAGCCGGCTCTGCACCAGCTGCACCAGGTGCGGGACCAGGTGCAGCTTGCCCGCCTCGACCGCCAGACGCTTGAAGGCGGCCACCGGGTCATCGGCCTCCTCGAGCGTGCAGAAGAGCGAAAACGCGTCATCCTCGTGCCTCAGCGTCGAGTCCGTCGACCCGGAGCTCGACGTGCGCGCCGGTGCCGGTGCGGGTGCGGCGCTTGCCCCGGAGCAGTAAACCTCGAGCGCCATCATGAGCGCCTCGAGCCGCCGGTCGCCCTGGTCGAAGCGCGCCTCGAGCCTCGCCCGCGTCTCCTCGTACCGCTGCAGCCAAGCGTCGCGCTCCTCGTGCTCCTCTGCCTCGCCGCGCGCGCCCTGCTGGCCCGCCTTGCTCTTGGCGTCCGAGTCGGCGTCGATGTAGGCGAGCGGAAACACCTTGGTGATGACAATGTCCATGGCCGACACAACGCCCCCTTCGGGCAGCAGGCTGCGCAGCGACGCAAAGAAGCGCTGCCGGCTGAAGCCCAGCCGCGCGTCCCACCGCGCCAGAGAGACCGAGTTGGCGCTCAGGCTCAGCGAAGACGTCAGCAGCGCCTCGAGCACCTCGGTCCCGTCGCCGCTGCTCTGCAGCCTGGCCCCCACGATGGCCAGCTTCTGCCCGACGCGGATGCGGCCACGCGTCGCCGCCTCGGCCAGGGGCACGTCGAGGTCGGCGCGGATGCGGTACCAGCCGTCGGAGAGCTCGAGCGTCACCTCGCGCCGCACCGCCGCCCCGCCGCCGCTGCCGCCGCCGTCGTAGTCGGTGTCCGTCGACTCGAGGATGCGCGAGACGAAGAGCACCATGGGCAGGTGCGGCGGCGAGTCGTGCTCCTGGATCCGCTTGATGCACGAGCG
>NW_006920895.1:342783-362559 GCF_000417875.1 Pseudozyma flocculosa PF-1
CTCGTCCGGCCGGTGGCGCGTCCAGGCTCGCCATCTTCCACAAGATCAGCCGCCAGTGGTTCCTGACCCATCGCTCATCTGCGTACGGGCACCCGCGCGCCAGCAGCGTCCGGAGCGCCTCGTGCGGGCCGAGCGGCTCGCCGTCCGGCCCGTCGAAGGCGTACCGGTCGGCCTGGGTGGCATCGCAGAGGATCACCAGAACCTCGTCCGGAACGCCCCGCGCGATGGCCTGCAGTGGCGAGACGCCCTCTGGCACGATGCCAGACGCAGCGAGCGACTGCCGAGGCTGTCGCCGCGCCAGGTCAAAGACGGACGACGACGACGACGACGACGACGAAGGCCCTGCCACGCCCGCCGCATCCGTCCCGCGCTTGTGCTGCAGGCCCTTGGCCCGCTGCGATGCGCTGGCCGGCTGCGGGTAGACGACGTTGGCCTGCCTCGACGCGCCGAGCGGCGTGCGGAACGGCGACGAGACCGAGCCGGCAGATGGCACCGGGCCCGACGAGCTGTTCTTGAACGGCGTGCGGAACTTGGGTCGCGCGACACCGCCACCGCCGCCGCCGCTCGTCGGCGTCTGCTTGCCCCTCGGCGTCATGCCGAGCGAGATGCGCTTCTGCGAGGCGGGCGTGCCGAGGCCGCCCGAGGTGCCGCCGAACCGGGGGGAGCCGCCGTTGGTCATCGACAAGGCCGATGATGGCCCCGCTCGCCGATGCGACTGGACCGGCACGGGCAGCGGCCGTGTCGGCGTCCTTGCGGTCATGCTGGCAGAGTCTGTGGTCGCCGCTGCCCTGCGCGGTACGGCTTCCGCTGCCGTGAGCGTGGGGACCGCTGGTGCTGAGGCCGATCCGCTGCCGGTGGCTGGAGCGGCAGGCGCGGCGACAGCCTTTTCTTTTGTCGCTTCGGCGGTGCCTACGGCGGGGATCTGCTGCGCCATTGATCGATCATCCACGGCCTGTTCCGGTGGAGCTGGAAGCGCCCGGGGCGCCGGTAGGGTTGGTGTTTGAGCCTGTGACGGCGGAGCGGACCCATCGTCGGCGCCAGACGGCCGGGTTGCTATCCGTCTGGGCCGCTCGACGGCCTGGGGAGGCGTGCGCGTCACCAGGCCGCCTTCTGCCTCGCTGTCGATCTCGGCAAACAGCCGCTTGGCTGCAGCTAGTGCTGCTTCGCTCGGCCGGAGGGCGACGCCTTTGGCGTTGGAGAAGCCGCCGAATCCGCCGCCACCGAGGCCCGGCAGAGCACCCGTCGTGCCTGCTCCGAGGGCGAAACCGTCCATGCCGCCCTCGCCCTTGACCACATACTCGGAGTCGCTCCAGTCCTCTTCGTCCTGCATCGCCTGCTTGCCCTTGCCCTTGCCCTTTGCCATGAGATCCGGAGCTGGATCCCGCTGCGACGGCTCAGATGGCTGCGGCGGCGGCTGCGGCTGCGGCTGCGAGGAAGACGACGGCGGATCGGACTGTGAGAACACCAGCCGCCTAGCGCGCTTCATGGCGGCCTCGCTGGGCCCGGCCAGCTTGCTGTTCGCAGCGGTGCGGAAGCCCATGAAGGCCGCCGGCGGTGGTCTCGCCGAGGGCGATGCCGCAGCATCTGGCGCTTCGAGACCCAGCGGCTGGCTGCCAAAGAGGGCATCGAGGTCGGGCCCATCGTCGTCCCAATCTGTAGCATCGTCCTGTGCAGCAGCCGGCTGGAGCGACTCGACGGCGGCAGCGAGCGACCGGTCCTGGTGCAGGGCTCGCTTGCGCGCGACGAGCGGCGATGACGGCGGCCCTCCTCTGCCGCTTTGCATCGAGCCGAGCGCGGGGCGTGACGTCTTGATGGGGTCGGCGGGGCTGAGCTCGATATCGTCGAAGGCATCGGCGTCGAGACCTTCGAACAGGAGGCTGTGGTCAGCCATGTCGAGCGGCGCCTCGAGGGCGAGGTCGGTCTCTGCGGCCGCCGTAGCGTCTTTGGCAGGGGCATGCACGGTTGAAGCAGGCTCCTCGACCTGGCCCTCGCCGACGAGGAGGGTCGCCATGGCTGGTAGTGCCTCGACGGCCGGCTCGGCGAGACCCTCGCCTTCCACCTGGGCTAGGGCCTGTACCTTGCTCTCGACTTTGTGTTGGCCGTCAACCCCGCCCTCGACTTGACCCTTGCTCTTAGCCTCGTCCTGGGACTCGCCGAGTTCCTCGATGGTGGCATCTTCAAGCTTCCCCTCCGCCGGGGCATCGCCTGGCTCGTGCACAAGCGCAAGCTCGCCTCTGATGGGCGCGACGGACGGCAACGCAAGGTTCGCATCGGATGCGGCAGGACTTGAGTGGAGCGACGGAGAGGATTGCGCCGGTGTGTCCTGCGCCGCATCGACGGCCTCGTTGCCCGGTGAATGGCCATCCGCATCGTTTTCCAGGAGCAGAGACTGGCTGTTCTCCTCCTGGATCAGGTGAAGCTCCTGCAAGATGGAGCGCTGAGTGAGGGCCTCGATGTCGTCCTCGTCGCACTCGTGCGGTCCCTCCTCGGGCGAAGCAGAGCGCACCGTCGGTACCGGGCGTATCGAGGTCGTATCGTCGAGAGTACAGCGGGAGCGCGAGCGCAGTTCGTCTGTTCGCTTTTCGTCGTCGTTGTGCGCGGGGTTATGGCGAAGCGGGGCGATGGGCTGGACGAGGTTGATGGCCGAGCTGGATTGGAGCACGCGACGATCAGATGGCGGCGGAGGAGATGCGGCGATGCATTGTGCGTTTCGCCGGATCGGGCGATGCAGGTCGGTCTCGACGCTCGCAGCGGCGGCGGCGGTGGTGGTGGGGATGAGAGTGGAGGAATCGCCTGCTGCGTCGAGGGACGGCGAGAGTCTGCGTCGCTTGGGAGGAGAGGGCGCCATGGTGGGTCGCAAGGACGGCGAGTTGCGATTCGACGTCGGGTCAAAGAGGAGCGAGCGGGCAGCGCCGAAGGATCATGGTCGTCGTCGACCCCCTTGCTCGCATGGGGTGGTGGTGTCGGCGGCGGTTGTGGTGGCAGTGGTCGGATGAGAAGGAAGACAGGCAAGGACTGACGCTCGCCACCTGCCGCTGGCTGGCCCTTGCTCCACTTTTTGGGGGGCAGGCTGGGGCCCTTCTCGCCGACGCGACGCGCGTTTGCCCGGCTCTTCTGCAGGCTTACCTTTGGCTCGCTGGGCAGCGATATTGACCACTCTGCTCCTTTCCCGCAGCAGCAGCAGCAGCAGCAGCAGCAGCAGCAGCAGCAGCAGCAGCAGCGGCGGCAGCACGACGAGTACAGGCTGGATACAGAGGCACTCGGGTCGACGACTGATCCTGCCCTTCCAATCCAACCTGGCTGGATGGCATAGCAGGTCTGAGCAATGGGATGGCGCCCGGCCCAGCCTGGCCCCGCTGGGACGACGATACAAGTACATGGCCACACCGCGGCGACCGACGCTCACAGCTCCTCCTCTTCCTCTTCCTCCTCCTCCCCTCCCTCGTCTTGTCCGTCATCGGCGGACCTCTGCGTCCTGGCCAGCTCGGCGTCGACGTCGACCCTCTCGCCATTCTCGAGCCGCTCCACGAGGCGCATCAGCTGCATCCGCCTCTTTCTCTTTGCGTCGAGGGTCCTCCGTTGGCTCCGCACGAGCTCCTGCTGCTCTTGCTCGTCGTTATCGCCCCTGCCGGCCCCTGCCGCCGATGGTGTTGCCGATCCACGTTGCCCGGTGAGCGACGATTGGGAGCTCGCTGCCATCCCGCTCCTCTTCCTGGCCGCCTCGGCCTCGCGCCCTTCGAGGCTCTTGGTCTCTGCCAGGCTGGCCAGCCGGGCCTCTTGGGCGGCCGTCTTGTTGCGCAGCGCCTGCGCCTTGCGCTCCAGCTTCTCCAGCTCCGACGAGGCGAGCGTGACGAGCTGGTTGATGTGCGGCAGCACCTCGGACGAAATGTGGCTCCGCGCCTGGTGGATGTCTCGCTCCGAAAGTAGGTCGTGGTACTGAGTGGCGAGGAGCGGAGTGGATGGAGATGATGAGGGAGAGGCGAATGCGGATGTCAGCGCTGCCGCGGTGATCAAGTGGACCTGCTGCTGAGGCATCGGGGGACAGGCTAGCTCACCCTTCGGTTCGAGAGGACGACCTTGAGCCTGGGAAAGTCTTCAGTGGCCTGCGATAGGATCTCGATCGAGTCTCCGAGCTGTATGTGCAGCGCAGAGCAGGGCGGCATGGAGGGTCGGACAGAGGTTAGCAGGGGTGCCAGCAGCATCAGGAGGTGTTGGGCTGCACAGTCGCTGCGATTGATCCAGGAGCGAGGCTGGATCGTCTACTCACGCAGTCGACGCTCCTCTGGGTGGAAGCGACGCAGCTGTGCAGGCTGGAGAGGATCGACGACTGCTGCGCGGCCGACGAGGGCGGATAGAGTGACTGGCGTGGACCGTGGTGCATCATCCTGGGGTCGGTGTATCGTGGGGCCGTGTTTCTCGCCGGTCCGTCCGTATTGTCGCCGATCGGTCTTGACGAGAGCGGGTGGATGTAGGGGGCAAAAGGGGGTGGGGGTGGAAGGAATGCGATGCGATGCGAATGCGATGGTGGGCGGTCCGGAAGGTGTTGGTTGGCTCGCTCGCTCGTTGCGCCGGTGGAGGCTCGAGGGTGGGTGAGGTCGGGTCAAGATCAACACCTGCCTGGCCTGGCTTGGCCTGGCCTGGCCTGGCTGGCTGGCTGCTGCCCCACACGCGCGCGTTTGCCCGCCCAGCCCGATTTTTCGGGTTCTGACTCTGGATTCGGATTTTCCAGCGAGGCAGCCTCACTCGCCGCCGCTGCCGCCGCCGCCGCCACTCGGTCACTCGCCGACACCGGGCCTCATCGCCCCCACCTCGTTGGCTTGGCCTCGCCCGCCGTTGTCGTTCGGTTTGAAGGCAACAGGTTGTCCTGAGCTAGGCTAGGCTGGACTGGGCTGGGCTGGGGTGGGCGAAAGACAACGCTACGGGCGCACCTGGTCACACGCGGGCCCCTGACTCTGACCGCCGACCCGCTTCCAGGGAGCGACTGGACTGGCGCACCTCGTCGTGGAAGCCTCGTCTATCGGAGGACCGTATCGAAAGCTGCCTGCTCCCTCTCCCTCGCCCTCACCCCTGCCCCCTCCCACCTCAGATCGAACGACGGGGACAGCATGACGACCGTCGCCGCCGCTCGCCCCTTGGCGTCTCGACCGCATCTCGGTGCGAGGATCAAGTCGGCTCTCCTCGAAGGCCTCTTCCATCGTCGGCGGGTCCGAAAGGCCGTCGAGGTTTTCTTTGCGCGGTGCCGGCGCTGAGGAGCACAGGCTGCTGGTCGTCGACTGGACCGGCAATGGGACGGGTCTCGAGCCGAGAGCGCCGTCGAGCGAAGGCCACGCAAGGCAATGCGCCCCGGGCACAAGGATGAGGATTGACGTCGTATCGTCTCCAGGTAGAATGGACAAGGCAGCCGTCGTCAGCGGCGGCACCGAAACCTGTCGATCGCCTGCCTCCGTCCGTGCTGGCAACTCGGGTGCCATCGAAGAGCCCGGCGCGCCCCATCCGCTCCTCGTATCCGCCTTGTTTCTCCTCCCTCCCCCGCCCCACCCTCCTACACGAATCCAAGCACGGCGAGGAGCGCCCTCCCCACGTTCCTGCCGTCGTGCTCGAGCCTGGTCCGCTTCCGCGCCTCGTCGGCCTGCTGGCTCGTCAGCGTGCCCTTCTCCTCGTATGCGTCAATGATGGGGAGGATGATGGACTCGTCCCACTCCGGATGGCCCTGGATGCCAAACACGTGGACGCGGTTCCACGGCGACGGCGGGCCCGCCTCAGTCTCCTCGGCCAGCGTCGTGTGCAGGAACTTGGGGATCTCGGCGTCGGCCGGGTAGAGGTGCGCAATGGCCTGAATGGGCGTCTGGTCGCTCCACGCCAGCAGCTCAAAGTCCTGCGGCACCTCGCCCTCGACAATGTCGCCGTGCACCTGCTGCAGCATAATGTGGTCGCGCGCCTCCCTGCCGGCGCCACCCTCGTGGCCCTCGTGGCCCACCTCGTGCGGCGGGTGGAGGATCCGCTTGCCCAGCTCCGTCAGGTGCAGCTTGGTCGAGCCGATCTCGTGGCCCTTTGGGTTCATGACGATCCGGTTGGGCCCAAACGCCCGCGCGATGATCTGCAGGCCGAAGCAGATGCCAATGATGCGGATCCGCGGGAACTCGTCGTAGAGCTTGATGAGGAACCCGGCCAGGCGCAGGATCCACCGCGTGTCCTCGGACGCGCCGTCCTGAAACGACCCAGAGATGACGACGGCGTCAATCGTCGTGCGCAGCTGCCGCTCCGACGGGTACTCGCGTTTGCGTGCGTCGAAGACGAGCGTGCGCAGCTCCAGGCGCGACTTGTCCTGGATCTTGGACGCCTGCGTGCGCTCCTTGAGGATCGGCTCGAAGAGGCTGTATGGGCAAAGGAGAGCGACGAGGAGCAAGGGGGGGGCGGTTCAGCTGGGGGGGTCTGGCAGAGGGAAGGTCCAGAGGACCGAGGGCACGTCCATAGGCGACCGCATCGGCAGGCTCGACTCACTTGTGGATCACGTCCTCGTACCCGCCATGCACCTCCTTTGCGCTCTCGTGGATCTCGTCGCACTTCATGAAAGCCACCGTCAGGCTCCTCTGTCGGTCGTTGTGCTCCGAACCCTCCTCGCGGTTGACGATGCGCGAAATGTGCTCGTCGTCCGACGACTCGATCGGGCTCTGGCTCTGGCTTTGGCTCGACGACCTCCCCCCTTCGGCCCCATCCCTGCCGTTGCTGTCTTGTTGTCGGTACTTGCCGTTAGGTTGCGACTGCTGCTGCTGCTGCTGCTGCTGCTTCGACGAAGAGGGCGTAGCAGCGCCACTGCTATGACTGTCGGCGTCGCCGCTGCTGCTGCTCTGCTTCTTCTTCTTGCGGTCTTGGGGTGGCGTGTTGGGTCGCCCGTGCTGGTCGACGGCAGGGATGAGTTTCTCGCCGCCAGGGATCGACTCGGCCACCTGTCGGATCGTATCGTAGGCCGCCTCGCGGGCAGCCGGACCGGATTGGGCCATGGCGTTGTCGTGCTCGTTGTCTGCCTGTCTGTCTGCCGCGCAAGGTCGCAGGGATGGAAAGGGGAGAGGGAGCTGTGGAGCTGGAGCGAGATGAAAGAGCTGGAGGTCGTCGGTCGTGGAGGAGAAGATGAAGGAGACGGAGAAGGAAGCCGCAGCTCACGTCCCTCTTCCCAGTCGTCACTTCTTCCAACCATCCAGGCCTGGGCCTGGCCTGGCCAGGCACACGTCCCAGACGGACAGCAGCTTGACCCTGACCCGGCTGACAAGCTCAAGGCACGCCAAGCTGCCAAGAGCCGGACCGGCCCGAAGGCATGACAGGCCAGCCCAGGAAGAAGGCCTGTCAGCGGGCCAGCCAGCCCAGACCAGATGCGCAACCGCACCGCAACCGGAAGCATCAGCCGACATGAGATCGACCCACAGCTACTAGCGAAGCATGCCGGCCACGACAGTCGAAAGACCCTGGCCTGACCTGGCCGGCTGGGCTGGTGTAGGCAGGTCGAGCCGTTTGCGCTTAGTCGTGCGTGCGTGCGTTCGTGCGTTTTTCGTTTGCATGAGGCTAGGGCCGGCAGGCCAGGCAAGACGTCATCCCCTTAGTCCTGCGCTGAGCCCCCCTTGTGTACGTACAGGCGCCAGACGAGGCGGCGAGGGCGGGGGGCCGGAAGAGGGCCCGACCAGGCAGGGCAGAGGACAAAATCTCCGAATGTGGAGGGATGCCTGTGGAGAGCTCGGCTGGTCGACGGGCAGGCAGGTCAAACCATCAGGTAGCGCGCGTGCAAGGCAGGGGTGCAGGAGAAGCCGAGAGACGGGCACAGGGAAGCCTCGACGGCCGCAGAGAGGGTTTCGCTGGCTTCGTCGTCGATGGTCGGTCGTCGGTCGTAGGTCGTAGGTCGTAGGTCGTTAAGTGCGCTTGCGGTCTGTGTGTCGGTTGGCTGAGGCTGGTCGTAAAGCCAGGCCAGGCTAGGCCGGGCTAAGGGGTGCGTGTGCTCATCACACCTGGGTGAGCGTGAAGGAAGGCAGGAAGGCGGCGGCAGGTTTCGAAGCGGCCATGGCCTTGCCGTACAAGGTGGCGGGATCCTTGGTCGAGGACGGCATAGTGTCGCCCTTGCCGCTGCCCTTCGACTTGGCAGCAGTCCCTGCCGTGGAAGTGGGGTTGCTGGACGTGCCGGTGGCCGACACCGCCTTGGCGAGCCGGCGGCTCTCGCTGTCGGCGCCGCTCAGCCCAAGAGTCTTGCGGATGACATCGGCGATGTCGACGAGCAGCTGGTTGGAGGACTCCGCAGCCGCCCGACCGTGCTCGGCGCAGTAGCAGCGCTTGCCCGTGCAGTCCTGCAGGCAGCTGACCAGCACAAAGCACACCAGCAGCATCGGCCCGAGCTCATCGGCCGTCTCAAACGTGGTACCGTTCCACGAGCTCCACTGGCTCCTGTCGAGCAGCTCGCAGACTTCCTCGAATGCTCGCGCGCAGCGGGTGTGGAGCGCCACATAGTCGAACTGGAGCGCCCGCATATCGGCCCTGAGCCCCTCGCTGAGGATGCCGAGCAGCTCGCTCATGGACGGTTCGGGCTCATGCTGCTGCTGCTGCTGCTGCTGCTGCTGCTGCTGGCGATGCTGGCTCGCTCCAACGACTGCTGACGAGGACGAAGACGACGCCGATGCCGAAGGCAGGGGTGGCGACGACGGCTTGACGCGAGGGGGCGGCTTCTTGCCCTCGGCCTTGAACGCCGCGCGCACCTGGCGCGCCTTGGTGTCGGCCAGCAGCCGCTGGACGGTGCCGTCGTTGAAGTCGGCCTGGAGCAGCGCGCCCTTGTGGTTGGTGCAGGTGCACTGCAGGCTGGCAAAGATCGAGACAAACGGCGAGTCGTCCTGCAGGCGCTCGAGGCGCGTCAGGATGGCCGTCTTGTTGAGCTCGCGCGTCGCCTTCTTGCGGCGCAGGTGGCTGCCGTGCAGGTAGTCGAGCACGCTGCTCTTCTCGTACCCGTACGTCGTCATGGCGGCCTGGCACGAATCGAGCATCGTCGCAGGCACCATGCCGCCGAAGATGGCTTCGGGGCCGTGCATGCCAACGACCATGTCCATGTCCGGCCAGCGGAGCGCCGCGTGCTCGGTGCGCTGCCTCGCGACGTGGTTGCGGCAGGCGACATAGAGGTGGGCGCTGGCCAGGATCAGGCTGGTGAAGTTGGCCACCTCGAAGCCGACGGTCTGGTGCAGCAGCAGCCCGCGGAACGCCTGCAGGCCGCAGTAGGTCGGGTGACGCTCGAGGAAGTGGGCCATCCGCCCCCTCTTCTGCTGCTTCTTCTTGCCGGGCCGGGGCGCGCCGGCCATCGGCGGCGAGCCGGATCGCGCGTACATCTCGCTCAGCAGGTCGTCGACGCCCTGGAGCGTGACGCGGATGCGGAAGCCCGCGTGGTCGTCGTCGTCGTAGGGGTACTCGAGCCACGAGGCGTCCTCGAGGCTGCGCTGGATGCGGTGCAGCTCGCGCTTCGAGTCGAGCCAGCCGCGCACGTTGTCGCCCTGCAGCGTGTAGTTGATGTCGAGGTACACCTGGATCTCGAAGAGCAGCAGTAGCGAGGGCGCGTCGTCGCCGCGGATGAAGCGCGACATCTCGCGCGTCAGCGCGTCGGCGCTCTGCGCGCTCGAGTCGGCTCGCTGGCAGCCCGAGGGCGGCACGAAGCGCGTGTAGAGCTCAATGGCGTGCTGGAAGGCGCTGTCAAACATGGCAAAGTCGGCAAACGCCTCGTCGACCAGCCGGCGATCCTGGAGCAGGCGCTGCTCGGGAGTGAGGGTGGCGTAGTCGAAGCCGAGCAGGATCGGCGTCGTCGTGGCGCGGTTGTTGGGATCGACGGCGTCCATGCTCTCGCGCCACAGGTCGCGGCGGCGTGGCAGCCAGTCGAGCGGGAAAAGCAGGAAGTGCTCGAAGGCAAAGAGGAGCGCGTCGCGCGCCGCCTTGATCCTCAGGCTGCCGGCGAGGATCTGCGAGCGGCGACCGTTGCGGCTGACGCAGAGGCGCTGGCCCGTACGCAGCTCGAACGCGTAGTCGACCAGCGAAAACAGGATGTCCTCGGGGGCGTCGAAGAGCGAGCTGTAGCGCGACATGATGTCGGCGTGCGCCTTTTCCACGAGCTGGAAGGCCGTGTTGGTCGTCAGCGAGGCCGTCACGAGGTCCGTCTTGCGCTGGCGGTAGTCGGACCACAGCTGGCGCAGGAAGCGGCGGATCTCGTGCAGGTCGGTGTAGAGCGCCATGAAGGCGCACAGCGCCTCGTCGACGTTGTCCTCGACCTGATACTGCAGCGCCTCTTCGCCAGGCGAGTCGTCGGCGTGGTCGTCGTCGTCGTCGCCCTCGTCGACGGTGTACGTCTCGAGCTGCGTGAAGAGGTTGCCGGCGGGTCTCGCGGGCCCCTTGCCCTTGCGCTTCTTTTGGCCCTTGCCCTTGTTCTTCTTCTTGCTGCCGGCGCTTTGCGGGCTGCGAGGGCTGCTGGAGGAGGCGGTGGACGCCGTTGTCGCCGTCGCTGCCGCCGCCGCCTTCGCCGTGCTGGGCCTCTGCAGATCGTCGGTGGCGACCTGGACCTCCTCGGCCTCGAACGGTTCGAGGATGGTGCAGACCTCGATGAGGACCTCGACGAAAAACACGTGCTGCAGGCGCGAGAGGTCGGGCTGCTCGCCGAAGAAGTGGATGCAGGTGAGGCGGCGGTGGATGCAGCGGCGGATCAGGCGCAGCTTGTCCGGCGCCACGCTGGCGCCCTGATCGGCGATGAACTGGGCCAGCTCGATGAACTGGGGGATGCGGAGGATGTACTTGTACTGGGCGGGGGCCGGAGCGGGAGCCGGGCCACTGCTGCCGTGGTGGCACGCTCCCTGGCCAATGCCGTTGCCGTGCTCGCTGCCGGTGCCGCGGTGCGTCGACGCGCTGCTGTGCAGGTCGCGTTGGGTCGCGTTAGCGGGGGCCCTGGCACCCGCGCCAGCGCCAGCTCCCTTGGGCTTGACTGCGGTGGCGATGCGGTGCTTGGGGAACCCGAGCGAGAGCGCCGTGGTGGCGAGCCAGCTGGCGCACAGGTCCGTGTCGCGCTTGTAGGCCCAGTAGGTGGAGCTGTAGCCGTCCATGGCGGGCAGCCGTCAGCAGTCAGCAGCGCGGCCAGCGAGGCACGCACGGCAGGTGGCGCTGGAGATGGGTCAAGGAGGTGCTGCCCGGTCTCGCTGGGGGGGGGTGAAGCTCAGTCGCGGTGGCGATGCAGGCGGAGCGGGTGAGCAGACGAGAGATGGGAGAACGATGAGGTGGCGGCGAGGGTAGCAAAGGGAGGGGAGGCAGGGAAGTAGGGCAAGGTGGGGGCTGGGAAAGCAGGCGAGGGCGGGGGTCGAGGTGGTTGGCGGAGGGAAAGGAACAAAGGGCCCGCCCAGCCAGCCGTGTGGCGTGCTGAGAAAAAAGGGCAGGGCAGGCAGGCCGCAAGAGCGAGGGCAGGCAGGCACGCCTGGGGCATGGGCAGCCCGGCTGCCTGCTGGTCTGCCTACCTGGTTGCCAACGTACCTTCCTCGCTGGGCTAGGCTAGGCTGGGCTGGGCAGGCTGAGCACGGTCCCCTTGCCTGCGTCAGTGGCGCTGCAAGCGTGAAATAAATGAACCAGGCAGGCAGGGCAGGAAGCTAGGCAAGCGGGCGGACGGGCGGGCGGCCAAGCCGAGCTGACCCACCCAAGCGGTGCAGCCTTCCGAGACAGGACAGGCAGGCATCCAGGCAGCGGCAGTGGGCAGGCAGGCAGCGGAGGCTAGCCAATTGTCAGAGCGGCCAGACGCACGCCCGGTGCTTGGGCCTGAGCGGACGCATCGGAACGGACCGATGCCGCGTCGAGACAAAGCGCCGTTTGGCAGGTGGGCAGGCCAGAGGCAAGGGAGGGGCCGTGAAAGGGCAGCGACGCCCGTGCGTGTGGCAACGGCTTCGGAATGGGCCCGCCTGCCTTCCTTAGACGGCGGCTCATCCGGCTGGCGGCGGAGAGGAGTGGAACTTGGCTCCTTGCTTGGCCGCGCTCGCATGTCCAGTCAGGCTCTCGCCGCTGTAGCCTCGGACTGCAACTCGCTCCGAGTTGAATCAGAAGAGGTTTGGGTGGTCGACTAGGCCCGCTCCTTCGCGGGGCGTACATGCATGCTCTCGCCAGGCGTAGGCAGACCCACTGTCTACGCGTGACGACCCGGAATGGGCTTCGGGGAGCTGGAGCTGGAGCTGCAGGGGACGAGGCGTTGAGCCAGCTCGCTTCATCGAGTCAGGGCTGGCCTAGACATTGGCGCCTCTTCGCAAGACGGATGGCGACGAAGAGGGGGCGATGTCATCCGGCCAGGTCGGTGCGGTTAGAGTGGAGGAGCGCTGCACCGAGCCGGGCGGTGAGGAGCGCCGCAAAGCAGGAATCGGTGTGACGAGCCGGCTCGCTCAGAGATGGTCGCCCTCCGATCATGTCGGCGCTTGCAGCAGGAGGTTCATGACTACGAAGTGTGGCCTGCCTGGACTGTCTCGTCGTCACCGCAGCGGCGGGTGTCTGCACCGTCGCCGCCGGAGCCGGAGCCGGAGCCGGAGCTGGAGCCGGAGCTGGCCTCGATCTGAGGCGATGCTGGAGCGCCAAGGCCGGCCAGGGTGGCTCGCAGCTGGCGGCATCCGACGTCGGGCCCGACCTCGTCCACCTTGCCGCGCATCGCTGCGACGACGCGGAGCATGGCCTGCTTCTGCATCTGCAGCGTGGGCAAGAGGTGGTCCGGCCGTCTGCGGTTGGCCGAGTACACGCCCTCGAGGACGTACAACGTCGTAAAGACGACCCACATGGGATCCTCTCCGTACGGATAGTTGTCGGCTCGCGTGAGGGACTCGTTGTTCTTGCTGATGGCCGGGTAGATGGCCTCAAAGACGCGCAAGCAGCCCATGTTGAGGGTCAGGTAGTCGAAACACAGGTCGGGCAGGTCGGCGGCGAGGCCAGCGGCGAGGGTCTGGAGAAGCTCGACGATCGAGAAGGATCCCTTCGGCCTGCATCTGCGCGCGACTTGCGGCTGGATCAGCTCGTCGCGGTCGGCGGTGGTGCCCCTGGCGGATGAGGTGGTGGCTTCGACTGTGGCGGCCCCAGAAGAGATGGCCGTGGCTGACCTCTTGCGAGCCTCTCGGAGCTGCTTGTTGCGGAGGTCGGCAAGCTGCTCCTGCGCCCCGCCGATGCGATCCCGGGGGTAGCGACCGATCTTTGCAAAGAGGGCGAAGAACGCCGAGTCGTTCTGCAGCCGGTCCCATCGATGCACAAAGCCGATCCCCCTCTCCTTCCTGAGAGACTGGATCATGCGGAGGGCGCTACCGTGGAGCTGGTCGCTGATGAGCTGATCGGAGCAGCTGTACAAGCGCATGAGGGACTTGCACGACTGGGTCAGGTCGGTCGGAAGAGTGTCGCTGCCAAAGAGCTTCTCCGGCCCACGCAGCTCGACGACGAGGTCTATGTCGGGCCAGTCCAGCTCGCCGGCCTTGAGCTCTTCGCCCAGATAGGCTCTGCAGGCCGCAGAGAAGTGAAGGGCGGCCAGAGTGATGCCGCTGCCGCGAGCGATCGCGGCCCCGACGTCCCGGTAGAGGTGGAGCGCGCGGAAGGCCTGCAGCCCGCAGAAGGTCGGGTGGCGGTCTAGAAACGCGATCCTGGTTGCGCTCGACCAGTCCTGGGGTTCCTCTCCAGGACTGCGAGGGACCGAATGCGAGCGCATCCTGAGCTCGATGCCCATCAGGTCGACGTCCCTGGCTGCTGCAGCGAAGTAGGCTTGGTTAGGGGCGGGCAGGTCGAGCCCGCAGGTGTGCCCCATCGCCGCGTCCAGGCCGTCCTGAATCTGCTTGAGCAAGTCTCGCGCCTCGAACCTGGCCCGCCGATTGTGGCCCTGAAGGACATAGTTGATGTCGAGATAGATCTGGAGCTCAAACGCCAGCAGCAGCGTCGGTCCCTCGGTGCCACGAGCGTACCGCGACATCTCGCGCGTCAAGGCGTCGTGGCTGTCGGCGCTGCAGTCGGGCGCCCCGCGCAGGCCGGCCACGCGCTCACGGATGACATCGTCAAAGATGGAGAAGTCGATAAAGGCCGTGTACAGGAGGGAGGTGTCGATTTCCCGGCGCCTCTCGTCGGTGAGGTGCTCGACGTCGACCGACTGCTCTCCACCGTCGAGGTCCATCCCCGCTTCGTGCAGGCTCGAGTCGCCCGACGACAGGATAAGCTTCCATTCTCGGAGCTTCAGGAAGGGGTGGAAGTAGAAACGCTCACGGACGAAGGCCTCCGCCTCTCTCTCTGCTTCCGAGCTCGCATCGTCGGCGAGGTCGTCCGACGATCCGCACCGTCGTCGTGGTATGTCGGCGGCCTGCCCATGCGCAGGTCAAAGGCGTATTCCAGCAGGGCCAGGACGACGTCGCACTGGTGGGGAAAGAGCCCTTGGTAGCGGTCCAGGATGTCGCCGAAGGCCTTTTCGAGGAGTTCAAAGGCGGTGTTGGTGGTGAGTGAGGCCGTGACGAGGTCGGTCTGGTGGTCGCGGTAGCTGGTCCAGATGCCCTTCAGGAACGACCGGATCTCGTCGAGGTCGGCATAGAGGGCCATGAAGGCGCAGAGGGCCTCGTCGACGTTGTCCTCGATGCCGTACTGCAGCGCCTCGTCGGCATCGTCGCCTTCCTCGCCGCCTCCTCCGTCGATGCTGCTGACCTCGAGCTGGCTGAAGAAGTTCTCCATCGAGGCGATCTCGCCGTCGTCCTCCTTTCCGGCGCCGCTGGAGACCTGGCTCTTGCCCTTGGACCTGGCTTTGGCCTTGGATTTGACCTTGCTCTTGCTCTTGCCCTTGCCCCTTCGCTTTCCCTTGCCTCGGCACTTGCCGCCACCGCCCTCTTGCGGCTCGCGCACGGCAGAATCACCGTCGCTGTCCTCCTCCGCCTTGCTCTGCACGCAGGGCTGCAGGATCCTAATGACCTCGACGAGCACCTCGACAAAGTGCCCGTGCTTGGTGCATGCTCGACCGTCCCTTTCAAAGAACTTGAGGCAGGTGATGCGGCGCGCGACGCAGCGGCGGATCAGAGCGAGCCTGCTGTCCGGGACCGCATGATGCTTGTCGGCGATGAAGCGGGCGAGCTCGACGAACTGGGGTATGCGGAGGATGTACTTGTACTGCTGGTTTTTGGCGCGGTTGAGGCCGGGCGAGGAAGCGCTCTTGCCCGAGACCCTCCTGGCCGCGGTGAAGCGCTTGTGTGGGAAGCCGAGCGAGACGGCCGTGGTGGCGAGCCAGCTGGCGCAGCGGTCCGTGTCGCGCTTGTAGAGCCAGTAGGTGGAGCTGTACCCGTCCATGGCGGTCGCTAGCCGCGGCAAGAGAGCGGATGAGAGGTGCTGGACAAGCTCGAATGCGCGAAACGTGGCGCGTGAGCCGTTCAGAGTCACGGAAAGCCTGGGCGCGGTGGTGTGGGGCGTGGTGGGCTGGAAAGGACAAGGAGAGTGGCAACGGCTGCGATCAGACGGATAAGCGGCGCTAAGGAAGAGTTAATGCGAGAGAGGATGTGAGGGTAGAGAGAGTGAGATGGGGGCCGAGCAAGGACGGAAGGTCGAGGACGGGAAGCAAGGTGCGAGAGGCGCCACGAGGGCGCGACTTGGCCAGGCCCGAAAATTCTGGGCGGCGTGCGGGGCTTCGCTTTGGCTCTGAGCAGGGCTGCACGCACACTGCTCCTATACCTGGCCTGCCCTGCCCTGCCCTGGCCTATTCTGACCACTCAGCTAGCCGCTCCGACCTTGTCCCTGCAAGGTGAGCGTCCAAAGCCGCTGCCGAGCCGCACCGCAGGCTGGACCTCTTCGATCGACTGCTCGCAGCCCCAGACCCGCTCTGAACAAGACGATGGAAGCCCTGGGCACGGCTGCGGCTGAAGAGAGTCATGTAGGGAGAGCGGGATAGCCAAACGAGGCGGCGAAGCCAAGAACCGGCACAGTCGGGGCGTGCCAAGGCGAGGCGAAACGGCTAGAGCTTTCGATCGGCCGCAGAGACAATCACGACATGGAAGGCTGAGGCGCCCCTTGTGGCGTATTCGACGCCAGACGCGTCGGTAAGAGAGGGGCTCCTTCGCCAGACGTCTCCGTACGTAGCCCTGCAGCCAAGGCGTGGAGGGATGAGCATGACGTGGTACTGCCAGGTCAAGGAGAAGAAGCACGGAACCGAGCGGGTGTTTTGTAGCGAGGCGTTGGCGCCGCCGGCGGCGCTGCAGTGCTCGGAGGACGGTTGACGATAGATAGCAGCAGATGGGACGAGAGAATGGATGGACCGGGTCTTGAACAGAGGCTGCATAAGGGCTGCGCTAGAGGGCTGAGGGTTGGGACGGCCGGATGGGGCGGCGGAACGAGCCGTTTGGCAGTCGGAGGCCGGCGACGCCGGTGGCGGAAGCGATGCAGCCAAAGGGCGATCAGAACGAGGCTCTGGGTCCCGGATTTGCAGTCTGGCCGCTCTGTTCTGTGGTGACTTCGTCGGGAAGTTGCTCGCCGGCCTCAGCCTCGGCGATGTCGGAGCCGTCATCGTCCTCATCCTCATCCCCTCCCTCGTCCTCGTCCTCTTCCTTGTCCTCGTCTGGCGTATACGCGCCGAGGGTGATCAGACCAGCGTACAGCTGGTGATAGCCGGCGTCTTCCCCGACTTCAGTCAGCTTGTCGAGCATCGCTCTGGCCACGCGGAGCAGGGCTTCCTTCTGCCTCTGGACCATGGGCGCGAGGACGCCGCCCTTCTTGCGGTTCTTGGAGAACGTGCCCCCAACGATGACGAGCGTGGTGAAGACTGTCTCGAGGGACCTGCCGTTGTGCGGGTAGCCTGGATCCGGGTTCAAGCTCTTCCGGTCCGCTTGCAGAGCGGCGTAGACCGCCTCGAAGACGCGCGAGCAGCGCGTATTGAGCGCCACGTAGTCAAAGCACAGGTCCGGCATGCCGACAATCAGGCTCGAGGCTTGGAACTGGACCAGATCGACGAGCGCGAGGCGTCGCCTGGGGCCCCTCTTGCGCTCCGACCGGCTAAAGTTGGGACGACCGTCGATGATGGGCACCGTGGTGTCGGCGGCCGTGGCGGTGGATATGGCGTCGACAAAGAGGTTCTTGCCTGCCCCTTCGGGCTGCGTGGCGACGAGCTCGTTGTAGAGGCTCTGCATCGGGTCGTCGGTCAACTGGCCGCCTGGATCCGCGTCGGCGCAGCCCCTGCAGGTATGGAGCATCGCCAGGAAGACCTCAAAGAACTTCGAAGTGCTGCTGAGCCGATTGAGACGCATACCGAGCTCGGAGGGCGAGTCCATCTTCAGGGCCTTGTTCATGCGAGGCGCGCTGCCGTAGAGGAAGTCGTTGATAAAGCGCTCAGTATAGCCGTAGAGCCGCATGAGGCTTATGGACGACTCGGCCAGGTCGGTCGGCGGAGCATCGCTGCCGAAGAGCTTCTTGGATCCGTGCAGCCGGAGGATGAGGTCCGTGTCGGTCCAGCTGAGCTTCTGACCCTTGAGCTCCTTGGACAGGTAGACCTTGCAGGTGGTGAAGAGGTGAAGGCCCGCCAGGGGCAAGGTGCTACCCTTGGTGCTTTCCGACCCCAGGTGGCGGAATGGAAAGAGAGCGCGAGCTGCTTGCAGGCCGCAACAGACCGGGTGACGATCGAGGAACCGGTCCCTAGCGGCGGTGCTCCAACCTTCGCCGTCGCTTTCGCGGCCATCGACAAGGGTGCTCCGCGACTTGAGCTCACGCAGAAGCTTCTGGATGAGCTCGTCCATTGCGTCGAGGCCGTCCTCGTTGGAGATCGGGACTTTGAGCTCGAGCCTGCACCGGCTGCGCTTCGCCTCGTCGAGGCTGTCCCGCATCTTGTCGAGGCACTTCTTGGCCTCGAAACGGGCTCGGCGCTTGTCGTGCCGGAGGATCAAGTTGATGTCGATGAACGCTTGCAGCTCAAAGGCAAGGAGCAGCGATGGGCCCTCGGTGCCCCGCAGGAAGCGACTCATCTCCAGAGTGAGGGCGTCGTGACTGCGGGCGCTCAGGTCAGGGCATCGGACGACGCCTTGCTGCGGCACGCTGGCCTCGTGACTTGGCGTCGAACGACTTGAAGTCGCACAGGGCGGTGAAGAGGATGTGGATGTCGAGGCCTCTGCGCTGCTCTTGGCTGCGGGGAGACGGTGATCCAGGCGCCGCTTTGTGGTCGAAATCCTCGTCGGTCATCGGGACGTCGCGAGCGGCTTCCGGATCCCTGTGCCACGCGTCGAACAGGAACCACGGCCGGATGCAGAAGTAGTCTTCGGCCATGGCCCAGGCCTCTGCTTTGGGACCCAGGTCGGCGTAGCTGCTGTAGATGAGGCCTGAGATGCCGCCGCCGTCGCCGTCCCCGTCGAGGAGCGGTCCGCCCGTTCGCAGCTCGACTGCGTAGCTGGCTAGCGCCGTGAGCAGCTCCTTCGGACCAGCAAAGAGGCCTCGGTAGCGGGCCTGAATATCGGCGAACGCCTTTTCGACGAGCAAGAAGGCCGTGGTGGTGGCGATGGACGCCGAGACAAGGTCGGCCTTGCGACGGCGGTACTCGGACCACAGCAGGCACAGGAAGCGGCGGATGTCGTTGAGGTCGGTGTAGAAGACCAGGTAGGCGCACACCGCCTCGTCGACGCTGTCCTCGACGCCGTAGTGGAGCTCCTCGTCGTCGGCGGCGTCATCGTCGTCTCCTTCTTCCTCGTCGTTGCTCTGCAGCTCGAGGCAGCCAAAGAGGTTCTCGTTGGAGACGTCTTCGCCGACTTGCGCATCGCGGGCGGTACCGCGCTTCTTGCTCTTGCCCTTCTTGCGGTTGCGCGTGGCCTTCTTGCGGCTGGCGCTATGCTGCTGCTGCGGCTGCTGTTGCGATCGCGGCTGCTCGAACGACTGCGGGATATCGAGAATTTTGTGGAGCACCTCGACAAAGTAGACGTGCCTGGTGCAGACCTGGCCGTCCCTCTCGTAGAACCTGAGGCAGGCCATGCGCCGGGAGATGCAGCGGGTGACGAGCTGGAGCTTGTCCGCGGGGACGGCATATCCCCGGTCGGCGATGAACTGGGCGAGCTCGACGAACTGCGGGATGCGGACGATGTACTTGTACTGCTGGGCGGCCGGCTTGGTCTGCTCGCAGTGGGCAGCGGAGATGCTCTTGGCGGGGTGATTCTCGGCGGCAGTGAAGCGCTCGCACGGGAAGCCGAGGGAGACGGCTGTGGTAGCGAGCCAGCTGGCGCAGCGGTCCGTAAGAGATGAGAGAGAGGGGAGAGGGGAGAGTGAGTACGAGTGGGCTTATGAGGCAAATGGGGCGACCCATCCCGGCCCGCGACCAGACGATGAGGGGCGGAAAGAAAGAGACGAGACGAGGAGGCGCACTCCGTCCGAGCACTTGGCGCAGCGAGAGGGCGAGCTGGCGCGGGTGGGCCCGATCGGCAAAGATAGCGGCGTGCGCGGGAGCGGAGCGTAGCTCGGAGGCGGCGCGGGTGGGCGACGCACCCATGCGGTCCAGGTCAAGCTCGACCGGCCAAAGACGCTACGGGGATCGCAGAGCAAAGAAGCTCGATGGGCGCGAGCCTCATCCAACGCGCCGTTCGCTACTCGTCCACGAGACAGGACAAAGAAACGATGTGCTCTGGACGAGGGCGCGCCAGTCTCGGCCTCGTTCCTATGCCGACAGGAGCAGTCTCGAAGAGTGATCTTCGAGGAGGGGGGGGGGGNGGGGGGGGTGTGGTAGGAGCGACGGCCGTCGTCGGTCCGCGTCGCGTCGCCGCGCTACACTCGTCGGCCTCCGCGTCGGACGGCGAC
>NW_006920895.1:362579-380982 GCF_000417875.1 Pseudozyma flocculosa PF-1
TGCCGCGCTCAACTCTGGGCTCCGCTGACGGCGCAACATCCATCGTCGAGAGTCGAGCTTCTCATTTGCGCGGGCAGTCTACGAAGCGGAGGGAGCAGGGTGTCAATGAGACCAAGACCGCGCGAGAAGGAGAGAGAGGTAGAACGCGCTGGGAGGCCGAGTAGAGCAAATGGCGTCGGGACATGCCAAGGCGAGGTGGCCGTGGACATTCGGCGGGTCGATCTGGTTCTACGGGGATCGTCGAGGCACAAGTCTGAGAGCCGCCAGTCTAGCGGGTTGGATGGCGATGTGATCAACTCGCTTCTCGCTTCTGGCGCGATGGATGGCGAGGGCGGGCGAGCAAGACGTGCCATGGGTAAGGGCCGTTCGGGATCTTGAAAGATCGGACGGAACTGGATCGCGAGGGGCAGAAAGATACCGCATCCTCGCGTGCTGTCGGCGCTTGCAGTGAGCGCCTCTCGAACGAAAGCGAGGCTCTCTGTTCAGCGCTCGGGACCGCGGTCGTTCTGGCCGGTCTCTCGGCCGTCTTGGCGCTCATCGCGCGCGGTGCTGGGACCTTCTTCGACCTTGGACCCCATTGGATAGCCAAGGCACGTCAGAGTGGCCCAGAGCCCTAAGCACGAAATGTCGATCCCGACCTCGACCGCGGCAGCGCGCATGACGGCAGCCACGCGTTCCATGGCCTCACGCTGCTCGTCGACGAGGGACTGAAAGACGTCGGGCATCTCGCGGTACCGGCCGTTCCACCAGTCGAGCGTGATCAGCGTCTCGACGACGGCCTTCATGGGTGAGAAGCAGTGCGGGAAAGCCGGCTCCCGCATCAGCACCTTGCTCTCCTTTTGCAGCGCGGCATAGACGGCCTCGAAGACGCGCGAACAGCGCGTGTTGAGTCCGATGTGGTCGAAGCAGAGTCCTGGCATGTCGGAGCAAAGGCCCTCGGCGAGGATGTCGAGCAGTTCCACAATCGCGAGGCTGCGTTTCGACTTCGACCTTCCTCTGTGCTGGGTGGGCAGCTTCGCCGGTCGGCTGTGGGCGCTTTGGGCGACTGTGGCCCTCTGCGTCACGCGCAGCTGCTTGGCCTTCGAGCTCGCGAGGAGCTTCTGCACCGTCCCGTTGTTGATGTCGGCCTGGAGCACCGCCGTGCGATGGTCGCGGCAGGTGCAAGAGATGCCCTCGAAGATGGACACAAAGGTCGCATCATTGGCGAAGCGGTTCAGCTGCGGCTCGACCTCTGCCCTCCTGCCCATCCTTGCCGACCGCAATAGACGCGCCGTGCTGCTGTCCAAGAGGCGCTGGACCAGATGCGGCGGATATCCATACGTGCGCAAGGCGGCCCTGGTCGATTCGGAGAGGCACGTCGGCGGGCTGCTGCCCCCGAAGAGCTGCTCCGGCCCGCGCAGCCGGACGATCTGCTCCATGTCCGGCCATGCAAAGCCGTCGAGGGGGGACTGCCCAGCTGTCAGGTAGCCCTTGCAGGCCGTGAAGAGATGGAGGGCGGCCAGCGCCAAGCCACTGCATCGAGCGACTTCCGCGCCCGTTTCGCGCAGCTTGAGGAGCCCCCTGAACGTCTGCAGGCCGCAGAAGATCGGATGGCGGTCGAGGAAAGGTTGCCTCGTAGCCGGAGAGCAGAGATAATCCGCGTGGCAGCACGATCGGTCCGTGCAGGCGTGGTGGCAGCGCTTGAGCAGCTCTTGCACCAGCTCACGGATCAAAATGATCGCCAGCTCCTGGTCCTCGTGGTGGACTTTGCACCGGTTGGGCTCGCACTTGTTCCGCAGGGCCTCGTTGAGCGTCAGTTCGAGATGGTGCAGGCACGTAAAGGCCTCGACGCGTCCGCGGCGGTTGTCGTGCTGCAGAACGTGGTTGATGTCGAGGTAGACCTGCATCTCGAAGGCCAAGAGGAGCGATGGCCCGTCCGTCGAACGCAGAAAGTGGCTCATCTCGCGCGTCAGGGCGTCGGGGCTGTTGCCGCTGGCGTCGAGGGCCTTGGACGGACCGAGAACTCTGCGTATGCGGTCCTTGGTCTGCTGCAGGTGCTGCTTCAACGAGCGCTTCAGATCGTCAGGGATCTCGTCGTTGGCTTCGAGCAACTGCAGCGCATCGAGATCCCCGGCTCGGACAGTCGCGTCGTCAAAGGTGGCAAAGTCGTTCAGAGCGGCGTAAAGGAGGTCTTGATCCAGTCGCCGTCGCTGCGCGTGCGAGAGCAGGGCCACATCGAATCCAGGCGCTTCGGCGTCGAACAGGCCTTCCAGAGAGGGCTCGTGACAGTCGTCATCGTCTAGCCTGTCCGCCCGCCAGTCGCTCAGAACGCGGAACGGCAGCAGGAAGAAGTGTTCCTCGACCGTCGTGCGGGCATCTTCATGAGCCTTTACGCGGCATCCTGTGCTGTTGCCGTCGTCGAGCTCCTCGCCGCCGTCGTCCAGGTCCTTTCCGGCGGGCAGGTCCAGCGCGTAGTCGAACAGGGCCTCGAGGATGGCGCTCGGATCAGCGAAGAGGTCTCGGTAGCGCTCGACGATGTCGTTGTGCGCCTTGGCCACCAGCTGAAACGCCGTGTTGGTCGTCAGCGAGGCGGTGACGAGGTCCATCTTGCGCTGGCGGTAGTCGCTCCACAGCTGGCGTAGAAAGGCGCGGACGTCGTTGAGGTCGGTGTAGAAGGCCATGAAGGCGCACAACGCCTCGTCAACATTGTCCTCGATGCGGTACAGGAGCGTCTCTCCGGCGTCGCTGTCGGTATCTTCGTCTTCGCTGCTGCCGCGCTCCCCGTCGCTCTCTGCGAAGAGGTGCAGTCGGCCAAAGAGGTGGCCGGACGAGGCGTCATCGCCGCTGCTGTCCGTGCGAGGCTCGCTGTACGCCTTGGCCCTATGCTGGCTTCTGCCGCGCTTCTTGGCGCCCCTCTTGGCTCGGATCTTCTTCCATCCTGCCGCCTGTTGCGGATGCTCCTCGTTGTCGCCGTTGCCGCCTTCGTCCTTGTCCGTTTCCTCGCAGGGCTGCAGGATCTGGAAGACCTCGGCAAGCACCTCGACGAAGTAGACGTGCTTGTCGCAGAGCTGGCCCTGGTCCTCGAACGCCTTGAGGTAGGCAATGCGGCGCGAGATGCAGCGTCGGATGAGGCGCAGCTTGGCGGGCGGCACCGCATGGCGCTTGTCGGCGATGTAGCGGGCGAGCTCGATGAACTGCGGGATCCTGAGGACGTAGCGGTACTGCGGCATGGCGTCTGTCGGGCCGCCGTGGCTGCAGCCGGAGCTGACGGTGAACGTCGACACCTTCTTGCGCGGGTCGACCTCGGCCGCGGTGAAGCGCTTGCGCGGGAAGCCGAGCGAGAGCGCCGTGGTGGCCAGCCAGCTGGCGCAGCGATCCGTGTCGCGCTTGTAGAGCCAGTAGGCGGAGACGTAGCCGTCCATCTCGGTGCCGGATGAAGATGCGTGTGTATTTGGTGATGGGACGCGGTGAGGTCGAGGGGAGGAATCAGGAGGACGCTGGAGGCGATCAGGCCAGGCCAGCGTTGGCAAGGGTGGATCGAGGTCAAGATGGTCGGTGACGAGTCTAGCTGGCCTAGAAAGTGGCGAAGAGAGCGAGTGAGGGTGAGGATGAGGAGGTCGCTAGTCGTACTGAGGCGGAGCCGACAGGCTGGTGAGATGTGCGAAGGTGGGAGGGAGAGAAGAGGACGACGTGTCAATGCAGGTCACAGGCGGCTCTTATAAGGGGAGGACGGCAGATGAAGTACCTCAAGCGGAGCCCAGGGAACGGTGACCAGAAGCTGGAGGGCCGCGCTCCGCTCGCGCAAAGGCGGGATGGGATGGCGGCAAGGATGGGGGAAGGGAGTCGAGGACGGAGGCGGATGGATGCGCCGCGCAGGCATGCGCAGGCGCGGGGCGGAGGCTGGCCGAGCGGGTCGCTAGGCCCTCGCGTCGAGCGGCCTTCTACGACGGCGCGGCGACCGTGGAGCGGCAGAGGCGGACGGGTCGAGAGGCAGGAGGGAGCGGAGAGCACCGCTGGCGCCGCCAAGCTAGATCAAAACGGATGCTGTCGGCATCGCCTTGGCCTGCTGCCTGTCCGCCTGAGTTTGGCGACGTCGAGCGGAAGCTGTCGATGTGTGGCGCTCTGAGAAAAGAGGCGGATGCGATCCCTCGCGGCGACGTCCTCCTGGCAATGTAAGGTGCTGCCGAGCCGAGAAAGGCTTGCCCACGGCGGATGCCACGCAGTCGAGGTTGCTGTCTGTCAGCGAGCTCGACGAGAAGGCGCCGCACCGATCCTTACTCGTACTCGACGTCGAAGGGCGGCGACAAGCTTACGGTCACGCCGCGAAATGTGGCGAGTCACTCGACGGTGAGCAGATGGATGCGTGAGGCGGCCCTTGACAGTCCAGATCGCCTCGAGTGTGCCGTGGACGACTCGGACTGGCAGCTGGGCAAGTCGACAGGGTGGCTTGGCAACGTCCCAGGCTACCTTGCGGCCGAGGTCGGTGAGCGCGGCTATGAGGTAGGCGTCCAGTGTATGCCGCAAAGGCGTGTGCGTGCGATGAGGCGGGCCGCTGCTCGCCCTCGACGTGTCCCTGGATGGAAGGCGAAGGGGCAACCCAAGGAGGAGGCTGGCCGTCGAGTGAGGGGAGGCCGTATTTAGCACGAGACGACCTGAGCCCGACACGCTCGAGGCTGCTGGCTCGTACCTGATCATGGCTGGGCGTCGGTGGGCAGCGGGAAAATGGAGGCTTCTTGGGGTGGCTTGGGTTCGGCGGCGGCGGTGGTGTCGGTGTCGTAGGGGCAGGGCGATGGTCGTGGGCGAAGAGCAGCGAGTGGCGTCCAAGGTGGGCTGGGGCAGCCCCACCGAGTCGGCGGCTCATTTCGAGCTTGGCCTGTGATTGCATTTGTTGCAGGGCCTCGTCGTCGCGGTGTCGAACTGGATGGTTGTCTGAAGTGTCGAAATCGAGAACGTGCCTGGTCGTCTGAGGAGAAAACAAGGCCGCTGAACACACACACACGGACCGCTGCGACGGCCAGTCTCCCTCGAGGAGGTGGCAAGCTGAACCTCTCGCTCGCTGCTCTCCACCACGGCCTTCTCCCTTTGTCCTCGGGGCTTGGTCTTGCGGCCGGCGCTCCCCACTCAACCCACCCTGCTCGCTCTTCTTGCATCACGCAGTTCACACATGCAATTCAATTCAACTGGACCTTTGGGTGCGACAGGGCTGGCTGGACCTCATAAACAAGGCAGAGCTCACCCTTCCTTGACCCCATGTTGCTCTAGCATGGTCCATCATGTAGCATCAATTACATCAGCCTTTCGCTACAGCTTCCTCGGGTGGGCTTTGACAGAACTTCATTCAAAACATCTGCAGCAAAGGTAGCAAGCAAGGGCAAGGCCACCAGGCTGTGGAGCGAACCTGCTGCATTGTGCTGCCAAAGAGGGCAGGGCAAGACGAGCCGAGCCCTTGCTGCACCGAGGAAGAGGCCAAACCGTCGCCCGTGCCCGCTCTCGGCCTCGATTGACGTCGCCATCTACCCCCTCGCGACAGCCATGCCGGCGCGTACGCCTTCCGCTGCCCATTTGCTCGCGAGCAACGACAAAGAGGGAGGGGCACAGCTCGACCAGAGCAAGAACAAGGGAGGCGGCTATGCAACGAAGCCAGAGGAGCATCGAGGGTGGTCAGCGATCAGGGCCGAGATCGTCCGACTCGGCGGTGCGGCTCTCTGCGATCATCTCGTCGTCACCCGAGGCCAAGGCGGGGCCGTTCGCGGCCAAACGCGTCGCTGAACCATCGACGGCGTGCGGCGGCAACATGGCCTTTAGCCTTTGGCACTCGACGTCGGCCCCGACCTCGTCGAGCGCGTCGCGCATGGTCCCGGCGACGCGGAGGAGGAGCGCCCGCTGGGCGTCGATCCGCGGAAAGTGTCGACCGGGAAACCTTCGGCCCACGTCCTGCCAGAAGTGGATGTCGACCAGCGTCTTGATCACGGCCTGCATCGGGCGCCATGCCTTTGGAAAGTCGTCGTCGCCGCCGAGGACGGCCCGACCTTCTTCGAGCGCCTTGTAGACCGCCTCGAAGATGCGGGTGCAGCGCGTGTGCAGGGCCATGTAGTCGAAGCACAAGTCTTGCGCGTCCGCCGACAACCCCGAAGCGAGGACCGAGAGGAGCTCGACCAACGACAGAGCCCGTCTCGACCTGGACCCGCGCCCCGCGTGCGCTTTCGAGGTCGGCTTGCCGGCGGCAGCGTCCTTGCGTGCCTGGCGCATCTGCTTGGCATTGAGGTCTGCGAGCAGGCCCTGAACCGATCCCTCGTTGATCTTGGCCTGCAGGAGCGCTATCCTGTGGTTCGCGCAGGTGCAGGTCATGTCGGTGAAGATGGAAAGGAAGGCCGAGTCGTTCGACAGCCGATCAAGTCGCGGGACGGTGTCATGCTTTCCAGCCATCTTGTGAGCGCGCTCCAGTCGAAGGGGGCCGCCGTGCAGGACGTCGAGCACCGTCTGCTCGAGGTAGCCGTAGGTCCCCATTGCGGCCTTGCACGCTTCCGTCAGGCCGGTCGGAACGTCGCTGCTGAACAGCTTCTCGGGCCCATGCAGCTCGAGAACGAGGTCAATGTCGGGCCAGACGAGCGCATCCTCGGTCGGCTCTTTGCCGAGCAAGATGTTGCAGGCGTTGTAGAGGTGCAGGCCAGCGAGGACGAGCCCGCCGCAGCTAGCCGCGTCACCACCGGCATTGCGGTGAAGGAACAGCGCACGGAAGGTCTGCAGGCAACACAGGGCCGGGTGGTAGCCGAGCGAGGGGATCTCGGCCTCGGGGACCCAGGTCTCCTCACGGCCACGATCCTCTGTAGCGACGCCCAGAGCGCGGCACTGGAGCTCCTCGAGGAGGTAGCGGACGTTGTTGAACGTCTCCCTGGGGTCGTCCTTGTGGCCGGAACAGAGGTTGGGCTGTCGGTCGTTGCTGGCCGCCTCGTCGAGGTGCTGCTTGATGCGCACCATGTGGGCTTGCGCTTCCAGTCGGCCTCGATGGTTGTCCAGCTGGAGAACGCGGTTGATGTCGATGTAGACCCGCATCTGGAAGGCGAGGAGGATCGTCGGTCCGACGTTGCCGCGCAGGCAGCGGCTCATTTCGCGAGTGAGGGCGTCGGGACTGTTGGCACTGATGTCCATTGACCTCTTGGGACCGTCAGCAACCTTCCATGCGCCAAAGTCAAAGGCTCGAAGGTTGATGAAGGCGTCGATGGTCAGGAACCAGTCGAGACGCGTGCGTTCCCTGTGTCGGAGCGTGGCATACACGGGACTGCTGAGCAGCGGTCGGATCTCGCCAGAGACTTTGTTGGGCATGCTTCCATCGACTCGGTAGCGCTTGAGGCAGTTGCTGAGCGCCAGGAAGGGCTCTACGAAGAAGTGATCGTGGACAAAGTCGTGGGCCTGCCACTCGGCGTCCCCCCAAACGCTGTCGTCGGCGACAGGCGGACCGTCGAGGCGCCTATTCGCCTTGCTGTCCGTGCTGCTGAAGAGGTGCTTGCCCGTTCTCAGCTGGAAAGCGTAGTCGACGAGCGGGAACAGGACGTCCTCGGGGGCGTCGAAGAGCGAGCTGTAGCGCGACATGATGTCGGCGTGCGCCTTTTCCACGAGCTGGAAGGCCGTGTTGGTGGTGAGCGAGGCCGTCACGAGGTCCGTCTTGCGCTGGCGGCAGTCGGTCCAGAGGCTCTCGAGGAAACCGCGGATCTCGTTGAGGTCGGTGTAGAGCGCCATGAAGGCACACAGCGCCTCGTCGATGCTGTCCTCGACTTGGTAATGCAGGTCCTCGTCATTCGAGGCAGTATCGTCGGCGTCATCCTCGTCGTCGTCGATGATGAAAAGCTCGAGATGGCCGAAGGGGTTCTCGGTCGTGGTGCCGGTGCTGAAAGCGGCTGCTGAACGATGTCCGCCGTGCGCTGCCTTCTTGCCCTTGCCTCCCTTTTTTCCGCGCCTCTTGGACTTGGTCTTCTTCCAGGCGTGATGCTGAACCGAGACGCCGTCGTCGCCGCAGATGTCGCTCGACTGCTGCTGCTGCTGCTGCTGCTGCTGCTGCTGCTGCTGCTGGGCAGCGCAAGGCTCGAGGATCTTGACGACCTCGATAAGGACCTCGACAAAGTAGACGTGGTTATCGACCGCGAGCTGGCCGTGCTTCTCAAAGAATTTGAGGCAAGCGAGACGGCGAGAGATGCAGCGACGGACGAGGGCCAGCTTGTTCTGGGGGACCGAGTGGCTTTTGTTGGCGATGAACTGGGCGAGCTCGACAAACTGCGGGATGCGAAGGATGTACCGGTACTGCTGGCCTGTGGCCGTCGTCGTCCTGGAGCACCCGCCGCCAGCGGTGGGGTGGGCCATATGCATGTTCTTGCGGAGGTCGTCTTTGGCTGCTGCGAAGCGTTTGCGCGGGAAGCCGAGCGAGAGTGCCGTGGTGGCGAGCCAGCTCGCACAGCGGTCTGTGTCGCGCTTGTACAGCCAGTAGGTCGAGATGTACCCGTGCATGGCGGTCGGCGAGGTGGAGAGGGAAGTGTGAGGCGGCAAGAGACTAACGGGCCGGAGGTTAAGGAACAGGGCGGTGCAAGGTTCAGCGGAAGAAGAGCAGAGGAAAGCATGAGATCGGTACGACGAAGGAGCAGACGACTCGGGGATAGGGGGGAATGCCGCTCGAAGCCGGCGACTCTGCTGTGCTTACCCGTGGACAGAGGGCAGCCCTGAAGCCAGAAGGAGATTGACGACGTGCGAAGAGGGGGGAGGGGGTGATGGACGAAGAGCGACGGGATGACGGCAGAGGAATAGCAGATGGAGGGCGAAGAAGGAGGGTTGAAAGCGATGACGGACGAGAAGACAGGAGACGGTAGACGAAGAATGAGCGGATGGTGGTGGTGGTTATGATGGTGGTGGTAGTTATGATGATGGTGGTTAAGGAGACCACCTCAGCCAACTCCAAGGACGCGACGCCCCCAAACCGATCCACAGGCGCAGGCGCAGGCGAGCCAGCCCGACCGCCCGCGCCACAAGGCCGACGATGCGGACGCGGGTGTGGCGCAGGATTCGGGGCGTAATCACGCATCGATCCAGCGCGGCCAGCATCTTCCAATCCGGTCCGGTCCGCTCAGTTAGCGGGGTTTGACTTGCGAAGGGTTGGATGGAAACGGGTGCCCAATGCGGTACCCTACCCTACCCTAGGCCTCTCACCTTGGAGCGGGACAGAAGCGACGATGGCAAGGGATCCAGCCGTCTCCGTCCCACCCGACCGCTCGACCCACCCACGCAGCCAGGGACGAGGTGGTCGAGAGAGCTGGTGACTCCGCCCCACCCTCAAAGTGAATAACCAGCCGGCCCAAGGGGGGATCACCAAGCCGCTCCTTCTCCCGCGGAAGCGGCATCAAACGCAACCAGCCGGCCAGCTTAGGTCTTCACCGTGCCCGCATCTCCTCGACCCGCGAGGCACCTCCAGTCCGGCGCGACGAAGCGAACGCAGCATTCACGATTGATTGTGCATCAAAAAAGGTCGCTCAAGGCTAAGCGGGCGGTTGGGCCAGCGAGCGACTGGGAAAACAAAGCTACGGAGGCAGAGGAGGCGAGGGTGGGTGCGTGGGCAGCGCGACCGTCGGGATGGAAGGCCGAGAGCGTCGAGAGAGCGATGGATTGGTCGGCAGGAAGAAGCTTCAAGAGGAAGGCGTCGAGGGGCCGGGCCCGATTTCGGATAGCGTCGTTCCGTGGCGACCGTGAGCACCCGCTCGCCCGCCCGTATGTGCCTCGCTAGCGGCTGTTGCCGTTGCTGTTGCTGCTGCTGCTGCTGTCACCGCCTTCGCCACTTCCGGTCGCCGTTTCGGAGCTCGAGGCAGCAGAGCCGCCGTCCCAGCCCGCGACGTGGGAGAGCTGCAGGGCATGCAGCTGGCGGCATCCAGCGTCGGCGCCGACGTCGGCCAGCTTGGCGCGCATCACGCGGGCGACGCGGGCCAGCAACTCGTGCTGCTTTTCGACAATGTGCAGGACGAAGATGCCCGGCTGCTCGCTCTGCGCCACGAAGCGGCACCACAGCATCGACGACATCATCTCGCACACCACCTGGAGCGGCTTGCAGCTGTGCGGGAACGGCTCAGAGGCGCCGAGCGACTCGCGCTCGTCTGCCAGCGTCGCGTAGAGCGCCTCAAACACCTGCGAGCAGCGCGTGTTGAACGCAACGTAGTCAAAGCACAGCTGCGGCATGTCTGCGCCGAGACCTTCGGCCAGGATCGCCAGCAGCTCGGCGATCCAAGGGGCGCGCTTCGTCTTGCTGCCCTCGCGGTGCATCGGCGTCTCGGTCCGCTCGGCTTCGGCAGCAGCACCGTCTCCGCCGATGTCGACGCCTCCGTCGCCGGCGTGGCTGCCCTCCTGAGCCGCCGGCAGCTGCCTCGCCTCTGCCTCGGCAAGCAGCCTCTGCAACTTGCCTTCGTCGAGGTCGAACTGCAGCCAGGCCGTCTTGTGCCGGGGGCAGGGGCACGGCGTGTCGTCAAAGGCGGAAAAGAAGGCCGAGTCGAATGCGAACCGATCGCCGCTCTCGTCTTCGGAGCTCGACCTCTTGTCCGATGCCGGCGGCAAGGGATCCCCGGTGCTGCTGCCGTCCACGACGCTGTCGATGAGCTGTTTCGGGTAGCCGCAGGCCTTGAGGGCGGATCGGCGAGCCTCCTCGAGGGTGGTGGGCGGGCGGCTGCTGTCAAAGAGCCTCTCGACGCCGTGGAGCTCGACGACCAGCTCAGCATCCGGCCAGCTGAGGGCGTCGGCCGCAGGACCGTCACAGGCCAGGGCCCCCCTGCACACGTTGTAGAGGTGGATTCCGGCGAGGGCCAAATCGCTGCACTTGGACTCGTTGGCTCCAGTCTCGCGGAGGACCTTCAGACCGCGGTAGGCCTGAAGGCCGCAGAAAGTCGGGTGACGGTCGAGCAGCGGGATCCTGATGGCCGGCGACCACGCCTCCTCGTCGGCAAAGGCGGCCTGGGGCGCGTGGATGTTGCGCAGCTGTAGCTCGTGGAGGTAGTTTCGGACGCTTCGGATCGACGCCGAGAGCTCGCGGCGATGGTGCTCGCAGAGGTTGGGCTTGCACTCGTTGGCGACCGCCTCTTCGAGGCTGCGCCTCGCCTGACGCAGGTGGAAACGGGCCTCGACCCTGCCGCGGCGGTTGTCGTACTGGAGGATGCAGTTGATATCGACGTAAACCTGCAGCTCAAAGGCAAGGAGCAGCGAGGGGTCTCTGCCGCTGCGGATGAAGCGGCAGACGTCTCTCGTAAAGGCGTCGGCGCTGTTGGTGCTGAAGTCGGGGATGCGGCCCTCGCCGTCGGCGAGCTTGGTGCCCCTCACGACCCTAGAGTCAAACGTGGCAAAGTCTGCGAGCGTCGTCCAGACCAGTTCGACGGCCAGCTGGCGGCGCTCCTCGCTGCTGAGCGCAGCCACGTCTCGTCCAGGGGCCCCGTCGTCGAACAGCAGGAAGAGGGACGGCAGGCTTGTCGAGTCCGCTCGCGTCTCCTGCCAGTCGCTGGCAAGGCTGAAGGGGAGGAGGCAGAGGTGCTCTGCGACGAATGACCAGGCCTCCTTGACGGCCTCTTCCGCGTCGACGCTGCTGCTGCCGCTGCTGCCGCTGTTGCCCGTGCCGCCGCTTGGATCGCAGCAGGCGGCGGCGTCGTCGCGCCTTCCTTGCCAGTTTCCGGTGCGCAGCTTCACGGCATATTCTGCTAGAGTCTCGATGAGGTCCTTGGGACCAGAGAAGAGCGAGCTGTAGCGCTCGACGACGTCTTGGTGCACCCTCTCGACGAGCTCAAAGGCGGCATTGGTCGTCAGCGATGCGGTGACGAGGTCCGCCCTGTGGTGGCGAAAGTCGTTCCAGAGGTGCTCGAGGTAGCGTCGGACATCGCGCAGGTCGGCGTAGAAGGCCATAAAGGCCACGAGGGCCTCGTTGACGTCGGACTCGACTCGGAAGTGGAGCGGCTCCTCGGTCTCGGCCTCGTATTTGTCGTCACCGCCGCCTTCTGCATCGATCGCGCAGAGGTGAAGCTGACTGACGAGATCGTCGATGGTGACGTCGACGCTGGTTTCGGCCGCTTCGGCCGCGCTCGACGCCTTGGCCCTGGCCTTTCCCCTCTTGCCACGCTTCTTGGCGCGGACCTCTTTTTCCACGTCGGGCTGCGACTGCTGCACGGCCTCAACGCATCCGTCACCGCCGCTGCCGCCGCCGGACTTGGACTGCTCGAACGGCTGCAGGATCCTGATGACCTCGGCGAGGACGTTGACAAAGTGGCTGTGCTTGGTGCAGATCGGGCTGCGGCCCTCGTAGAACTTGAGGCAGGCGAGCCTGCGCGAGAGGCAGCGACGGACGAGCGCGAGCTTGTCGACGGGGACGGCGTGGCCCTTGTCGGCGATGAACTGGGCGAGCTCGACAAGCTGGCACGTCTTGAGAATGTACCGGTACTGCTGGGCTGGCGGGTTCGGCGTGGCTCCGCCGCCGCCGCCGGCCTTTGTGCATCGGTCAGAGCCGGTGCCCCTGCTGCCCAGGTTCTTGCGCAGGTCCGCTTTGGCCGCCAGGAAACGCTTGCGCGGGAAGCCGAGCGAGAGCGCCGTCGTGGCGAGCCAGCTGGCGCAGCGGTCCGTGTCGCGCTTGTAGAGCCAGTAGTTGGACACGTAGCCGTCCATGGTGGCGAAGCAGGGCGCCCGTGTGAGGGGCACGCGGCACAATGAGGTGGATGCAACGGGGCGTCGCAGGCGATCGAGCAAGCGGATGGCAGGGTTGGGGATCAGGGCAGACGGTAAGCGGGAGCAGGTCGAGCAGAGCGAGTGTCGTCAAGGAAGAGTTGTGGTACTGTAGCGAGTATTGTGGAAGGAGAGAGGAGGTGAAGGGTTCAAGGGCCCGCTGTGGTGGTGGCGGCGGTGGTGATGGACGGAAGGAAGAAAGGGCCAGCCCGCTCGCTCTGCCTGGACGCGACGGGGTTTTTCTCAGCAAATGCGCGCGCGCGGTGGGGACGGGGGGCAGGCAGGCGTCCAAGGCGACTCGAGCAGGCGGGCGGACCAGAAGGCGCAGGCCTCTCTCCAGCCGTCATCTGGTGCTGCTCTCCTTCGCGGCTCTCTCCAGCACGGCTCATTTGAGCAGACACCCGCACGGCCGGGCGGCGCGGCACAGGACGAGGCAGACAGAGGCAGGCAGGCAGCGTACCAGCTCTGATCGAGCAGCAGCCGCATTGAAAGGCGCCAGGAGCCATCGTGCTGCCAGAAACGGATGCGAGTACATGCAGAGCGGCAGAACGTCGCGCTATCGTACACGCAGAGGGACGGACTGAGGACGACGGCCGGAAAAGTACCGTCTGGTGGGGATGAGATCGACGCTTGGCGATAGAGCCTGAGTACGCTAGAAGGTGGGAACCGCTCGAGGACGTTCGGGTGCTGATGAACCTCGCATCAGCCTGCCTTGCTCTTGCTCGTGACGCTCCAGACGCCGTAGCGGAGGCCGAGCCAGGAATCAAATGCCGCATCGTCGTCGGTCAGCACCGCAGCCCGGGGTCCAGCGGCGGCGGCAGAGGGCTTGGCGCCGCCTCCTTGGCCACCGCTTCTGGCACTCGCGGTCGTCTTGTCGTCGATGCCCTCAACCTCGCCCTCCCTCTCGTCATCGCCCTCGCTGATCCAGGACACTCTCAGGCGTCGACACTCGCGGCTGCGGTCGCCCGCCTCGGCCAGGGCGGCGCGCATCGTCTTTTCGAGCTCAATCACCAGGCTGCTCTTGAGCACCTCGATATCCGGCCCGACCCGCCGGCCGCGAAAGATGCCCACGTTGCGGCGGCGATCCAGGCTGGTCTGGAGCACGTTGCACGCCATGTCCATCAGCCGGCACCCCTTGGGCAGCTCGGCGCCCAGCGACGCCACGCACGGGTCCTTTTGGAACAGCGCATGGACGGGCCGCAGCACGGCGTAGCACTGCGTCAGCAGCGAGAGGTAGTCGAACTGTAGCACGGGCATCCCCAGGCGCAGCCCGGCAGAGAGCACCTTGAGCACGCCGACGATCGAGAGGTCCTTGGCCGTCTTGCCGCGGTGCTGCTGGAAGTAGGCTCTCGTCGCCTTTTTGCGGGCCGCCTTGGTGCCACCGACGTTGGCGGTGACGACGACGACGCCGTTGCCGCCGCTGCCGTTGCCGACGCTGCCTTTGGTCATGCTACCATTGCCATTGCCGATGGCGAGGCTTGGAGGTCCGGGTGAAGCGAGGGAGGCACGCCCGCCGCTGCTTCCGGGACTGCCTCGCTGCTCGTGCGCGCGCACCTCGTCCAGGATGCGTTGGATCCGATTGGTGCCGAGGCTGAGGTTGCCCGACAGGGTGCTCCGCGTGCAGCACCGGTCCGAGTTGACGGTGAACACGTCGAGCACCGTCGAGTCGTTCGAGAGGCGGTCGGTGCGCGTGTAGATGTGCAGCCCCTTGAGCTTCTTGAGCGCTTCGGTGCGCCGCACCCGGCTGCCCTGCATCAGCGGGTGCAGGATGTCGTCCGGGTAGCCGTACACCAGCCATGCGGCGCGGCACGACTCGGCCAGGGTGGCGGGCACCTTGCCGCCAAACAGCTTCCCGGCGCCCTGCAGCTCGATGAGCAGGTCCATGTCTGGCCACCGGATGATGCCTTCGGGAATATCGACCATGTCGGCGCAGTGGTGCCGGCACGCCACATACAGGTGCGCGCACGTGAGGATGGCCGTCGACGTGTTGGCGGCGTGCAGCGCAAAGTGGTTGTAGGCGCACAGGGCGTCAAATACCTGCAGACCGTAAAACGTCGGGTGGCGCTCGAGGAGCGACCTGCTCGGCGGCCTCGGCCGTGTCGGCGTCAGTGGACTGCCCCACTTGATACGCTGGTGATTCGGGGCGAAGACGATAGGCTTGACGCCGTTGCTGCTGCCGTGAGTTTCTCGATCCTCGTTGTCGCCGTCGCCATCGGCCGCCGTCTTCCAGCGTGAAGTCAGGAGCAGTTCTTCGCGCCGCTGCAACTCATCGAGAATGTCCTCGATCTCCCAACGGGTCGAGCTGATATAGGTGCCGTGCTTGTACTGGAGCGAAGGTTCTGCAGAGAGCAGCGTCTCGAACTTGCCAGCCTCTGCGAAGCTGCGCAACATGCGCCGGAGGTAGCGCTTGGACTCGATCCGGCCGCGGCCGATCTGGTCGCCCAGCGCAGCCTGGACGTCGAGGTAGATCTGCATCTCGACGTGCAGCAGCAGCGAGGCCTCGCCGTCCTCGATGCAGTCCTTGAACTCGCGGTAGAGGGCATCGAGGCGGTTGCCACCGACGTAGCGATCGTCCATCGCCGAGGACAGCGTGATGCTGATCTCGTCGAGCATGGCAAAGTCGTCAAAGGCCTGGATGAGGAGGTCGTCCGGGTGGGCCGCTTCGACCTGGACCTGGCCCTCGCCAGCCGCCGGTGAGTTCGAGGGCGGTCCCTGCCGCTTCCGGTGCTGCTGCTCGGGTGGCAGAGCACGCCAGGCGGCGAGCGGGCCTTTTGTGTCCCTGCGCGCGTCCCAGGTGAGGAAGAGCGAGTGGAGCAGGTCGAACGAGGAGAGCATGAACTGGTCGTCGAGCGTCGCCATGGCCTGGCGAGACGCCTCGCTCTCGAAGCGGCACAGCTTCTGCCCGTCGCTGCCGCCCTCGCTCTTGTCCGGACGCGCGGCCTTGCCCTTGTCCTTGGCCTGCGCCTTGGCCTTGGCCTTGGACTTGGCCTTAGCCTTCGCTTTGGCGTTGGCGTTGGCCTTGCCGTTGCCGCCGCCTTTGGCCGGGCCGTCGCCGGTGTCGACGCGCGTGACCTTGCGGTCCTCGAGCAGCTTCTCGCCGGTGCGCATCTGAAAGACGCGGTCGACGAGCGAGAAGAAGAAGCCGCCGGAGCTGAGGGTAAAGTGGGCGTGGTCCCACAGCAGGTCCTCGTGTGCCTCCTCGAGCAGCTGGAAGGCCGAGTTGGTGACGACCGAGGCCGTGACCAGGTCGACCTGGTGGCAGCGGTAGTCGGACCAGAGCTGGCGCACGATGCGGCGCACCTCGCGGACATCGGCGAAAAAGGCCGAGCACGCGCAAAAGGCCTCCTCGAAGCTGTCCTCGATGTCGAAGCGGCGGAACTTGAGGGCGCCGAGCAGCTTCAGGGCCGGTGCGGGTGCGGTCGCGGCATCCGGCGTTGGTGGTGGGGTCTGGTCGGCCTCGGGCGCCTCCTCGACGTCGAGGCCCGCGAAGAGGTTGTCTCCGACCTTTTCGCGGAGCGTCAGCGAGACCTTTTTCTTGGTACCGCTGCCCTTGGCTGGCGTCTTCTTGCTGTCCTTCCCCTGCGTCTTGCCGGGGCTGCTGCGAGGGGTGGCGCTGACGTGGGTGTTTGCTCCCGAGTCGAGATGGTTGGCCGACGCCCGTGACTCGGCCTGGAACGACGACTGCTGCTCGTGCTGCTGCTGCTGGTGGTGGGCTACGCAGGGCTCGAGGATGTCGGCGACCTGGAGGAGGACGTCGACAAAGAAGGCGTGGCCCACGAGCGAGGGTTCCGACTGCTGTGCGAAAAAGTCGAGGCAGACGACGCGGCGCTGGATGCAGCGGCGGAGCAGCTGGAGCCACTCGCCGGCGATGCGGTGGCCCTGGGCCGCGATGAAGCGTGCCAGCTCGGTGAACTGGTGCATCTTGAGGATGTAGCCGCCCTCGTCGCGGGCGCCTGTGCCGCAGCAGTTGCCGCCGCCGCCGCCGCCGCCGCCGTTGGCGTCGTGATTGCTGTCGTTGTTGGCGCTGCTGGCCTTGTGCTTGTGAGGGCTCGCCGTCACAGGCAAGGAAGAGGAAGAGGGCCACATGGATGCTTGGGACGACGACGATCCTGCCGTCGAAGTGCTGGCGGTGGCATGCCGCGTCCTGTCACGCTGCTGTCGCTCGGCCTGATGACGTTGGTGCTGGCGCGGGTGGCTGTTGCTGTCGCAGTGGGAGCGCGAGGCGAAGCGATGCTCTGGGAAACCGAGGGCGAGTGCCGTCTCGGCGAGCCAGGTGCTAAAGTCGCGCGTCTCCTTCTTGTAGAGCCAGTAGGTGGACGTGTAGTCGTCCATGGCAGGCGCGCGGTAGGGCATGGCAGTGGCGTCGATGGGTGTCCCCGTGTGGTGATTGTGTGTCGTCTGGGCAGGTGAGTCGGCTCGATGTGAGGGAGCGCCACGGATGCGTGGCGAGGAGGATGGGCGGGGCGGGCCTCTTGAGCGAGGATGACTTGAGAGACAATACGTCGTCGCGACGTGGCTGGTCTCAGTCAAGATGGCGTTGCCAGGATGGTGGCTATATGCGAGAGGAACGTACAGCGGCGATGAAGGTAACGAGGCGAGGAGAAGAGAGGAGAGCAATCATCCCCGTCGACGGTAGAGACTCCCGTGCAAACGACGTCACGACGGGACAGAGTCGACGGTGGCGACACGCGCTCGTCCCGATAGAGTCGAGCAGGGCAGAGCGGGGCCAGGGCAGGGCAGGGCGGGGCAGAGCAGGGCCAGAGCAGGGCAGGGCAGGGTAGAGGCGTCGCCCGATGCCCAAAAGGTGGTGGGTCGTATACGATGCGCGGTGAATGCAAGATGATGGACGGGAAGATGGAAGATGGAGGCAAGGAGAAAAAGGTGGGGGAGCGAAACGAAAAAGGGGAAAGACCGAGTGAGGGCGTCGGCGGTGGCGGTGGCGGTGGGGCGGTGGGGCCAAGGCAAAGAGGCGAAGAGGAGCGAGGAAGAGGTCCAAGCGTGCCCTTGACCCCGCCCGACCCCGGCCTCCCGTCCGCGTCCATTTGTTGAACGCGGCCCAACGCCAGCCCGCGCTGCACCGTCGCGTCTGGTCTGGTCTCGGTGGCGTCGCAGCGCCTTCTCTGTCTGGCCTGGCCTGCCCTCTGTCTAGTCCTGCTTGCAAGCAGCACGCACGCACGCACGCACGCACGCACGCACGCACGCACGTCCAACTGGGCGGATCAGATCGCACCGCATCGCACCGCGTCGCACCGCATCGCATCGCTCTGCATGCATGCACCCGGCCATATATCGGAACGCAACGAACGAAGGGCACGACGAGCCAAGAGAAACATAGAGAGACAGGGACTGAGCAACAAGCAAGATGTTATGGGATGAGATTTGTGCACCTAGCCGCACCGATACACTGCAGTAGTAGTAGGCCAGACCAGCGACGAGGACGACCATCAACGACGACGACGACGACGACGACGACGACGGTGCCCCCCACCGCGGTCTCGCGACGGAGCGGCTCTCAACGAACAAAGCAGAGGGGTCGGGCGCGCTAGGTCAGGTACGCATCCAGGCTCTCGCCCAGCGCCGCCTCAATGGCACGGCGGAACGCGCCGGCCTCGTGGGCAATGGCGCGTTCGTCGTCGTCGAGGAGCTCCGAGACCTGGGCCACCGTCTCGGGCACCAGGCCCAGCATCGCCTCGCCCTCGCGCGT
>NW_006920895.1:381228-384363 GCF_000417875.1 Pseudozyma flocculosa PF-1
CTCGCCCTCGCGCGTCCACACGGCCGTCAGCACGCGCAGCGCCACGGTGCGCACGCCCAGCGACGACCGCGACGACGACTGCGACAGCAGCGCGCCGTTGAGCGTCTTGAGCACCGCTTCGACGGGGACGGCGTGCGCTACCGCCACCGTCGTCTTGACGAGCATCGACGACACCGTATCCAGCGGCAGCTGCAGCGTCAGCGACGTCGAAGCGGCGCCGGTCGCGCCACCGCCACCGCCACCGCCGCGCTTCCGGCCCGAGCCCGCGCTCGGCCCATCGACCAGCGACGCCTGCGACAGCAGCGCCGGAATCACCTTTTGCGCCCGCGACGCCGTCCAGAACGATCCCTCGTCGTACCGCGCGCTCTTCTGCACCGACAGCACCAGCGCCGTCCACAGCGCACGCGCATCGTCGCCCTCGCCGCGCGGCCTGCCACCGGCACCGCCTCCGATGCGGCCGCGGCCAAAGTGCTGCAGCATCTCGACCGAGTGGTCGAGCAGCACCGAATAGTAGCCCGACACCAGCCCGCGCAGCTGGTCCGACAGCGCGTTGAACGTCTTGTACAGCACCACCTGCCGCGCCAGCAGCGCCGCGTCGCCCGGCGCCGTATCGTCGTCGACCAGGTCCAGCACCGCCCAGTCAAACAGGCGCAGGAACAGCGGCCGGAAGCTGCTCTCGTTGAGCTTGAGCACCATCCGCAGCAGCGCCTGGATCGCGTGCTCCTCGATCGCACCCACATCGACGTCGGCGGCGGCGGCCGCGGCGGCGTCGTCCACGCCACCAGCGCCAGCCCGGACCGCCTTCTGCAGGCGGCGCAGGTCAAACGCGCGCAGCATGAAGCGGAAGACGGACTTGTACGTCTGCGACACGGCCGCCCGGTCCGTCTGGCGCAGCGCCCGGCTGAGGAAGTCGAACAGCGCCACCAGCCGCACCGACTTGGTCGTAGCGTCGCCGTCGCCGGCGAGGGTCTGTTCCCAGATCTTGAAGACGGCGTCAAACAGGCTCTGGGCGGGCGTGCGCTTGATGAGCGCCGAGAGGAGCGCGTTGAGCGAGCGCTCGCTCGCCGTGCTGGAGCCGCTCTGGCTCGCCATGGCCTCCTTGAGCTCGGGCGAGATCGAGGCGCGCACAATGTCCGACACGTAGCCCGTCATAAACGTGGGCACGCTGCCAAACAGGCCCGTCAGCGTGTCGAGCGCGCCCGTGCGCAGCGACGCCGCCTGGCCGCTGCCCGTCGAGATCGAGGTCGCGGCGGCGGAGCCGGTGTCGGTATCGGCAGCGTCGGCCGAGGCAGCAGCGGCAGCAGAAACCGACGCAGCCACCGTCGAGAGGCAGAACGGCACCAGCTTGGCCAGGTGCGGGATGAGGCGCGGGCCAAGCCGGTCGGCCAGTCGCCGCGTGATGGAGAACACGGTGATGCGCGCCGGGGCAGGAACGCCGTCGGTCGACCGTCCCACCGAGACCAGGTCCGGCAGCGTCGAGGCGAGCGCGCCGTGCTCCGAGACCAGCGCCGAGGCGCTGATGGCCTTGATGGCGTCGAGCGCGGCCTGGCGCAGCGCATCCGAGACGCCGGCGGTGCGAAGCACGTCGAGGGCGGCGGCCACCACGTCCGACGTGTAGGCCGAGACGGCCTTGCGGTCGTCGGAGTCGGCGCCGAGCGCGGCCATGCGCGAGGCGAGGAGCGCAAAGCCGCTGGCCCGGCTGGCCGCCACTGCCGCCGCGGTGCCCTCCTGGCCGTCGCCCGCCTTGATGAGCAAGGCGACGACGTTCATCACGTTGACGATGGGCACGTACGGCATCGCCGCATGGAGCGCCTCGCGGGCCACCGAGTTGATGGCGGCGTTGTCGAGCGAGTGCGGGTCGGCCGCGGCGACGGCGGAGCGCACAAAGTCCTCGAAGCGGACGCCGGCGGCACGGGCGGCTTCGGCGCCGCTGAGCGAGGCCGACTGGGCCGAAAACACGCGCGAGTCGAGCACCTGCCGGACAAAGAGGACCAGCGCCTGGATCTGGCGGATGGGCTCGGCGTGCCGGTCGATGTGCTCCTTGTCGGTGCGGCCGGCGCGGTCGAGGAAGACGTGCTCGCCGAGCGCCTCGGGGTCGGCCTCGAGGCGGTGGGTCCAAATCCGGGCCACCTCGCGCCAGATCTGGTTGAGCGCCTGCAGCTGGACCAGCACCGGCTGGGCCTGGATCACGGCGAGCGGCAGCTGCATCGTCTGCTCGACGTCCTGGCGCGGCTGCTTGGCGATCTTGAAGGCGGAGCGGTCGACGAGGAGCATGCAGACGGCGGCGCCAAAGTCGTCGGCGCCCAGGATCTCGACGAGCAGCTTGAAGAAGACCTGTCGGCGGTGCTTGGGCACATAGTGGGCGGCGTCGGTGAAGACGCGGACAAAGCCGCGCGCGTCGCGCAGCAGCGCAAAGTGGCGCTGCGCCTGCGCCTCGGCATCGCCCGCGCCTGCCTCGACGTCGACGTCGATGTCGGCTCCGCCCACGGCCGCCTGGCGACGCTTGAGCGAGGCGACGAGCGCGGGGACGATGCTCTTGAGCGTCTTTTCGACCACCGTGTAGCTGAAGGCGTCGTCGCGCTGAAGCACCGTGGATCCGACAAACGTAAAGATGGGCATGACGTTGTGCAGCACGGGCTCGGGCGCAATGGTGGCGACGCGCGAGAGGAGGAGCAGCGCGTGCTGGAACGTCTGCGGGTTGTGCGACGCCTTGATGGCGCCGACGATGGTGTCGGCGCGCAGGCTCTGCACAATGTCGGCGGGCGCCGAGTCGGCGTCGAGGCCGGCGACGAGGTTGGCCAGGCACGACATGGCGAGCTGCAGCAGGTACTCGGCGTTGACGGCGAGGCTGGCGTGGAGCTCGACGGCGACGCGGAGCACCTCGAACAGCTCCGACACGAGCGCGGCCGAGCGCGCCAGCCGCTTGCCCGACGCCGCCTCGAGCAGCACCACGAGCACGGCGGCGGCGCGGCGCACCGTCTCGTCGGCGCCGAGCGAGGTGCGCGCGCGCTTGGCCTCGGGCGCCTCGAGCGCCTTGGCCGTCAGCGTGTCGCGCAGCTCGGCCAGCACCGAAACCAGGATGGCGGCGTCGACGTCGAGGTCGCGCAGGCACGCCTGAGCCTCGGGCGTGGCGGG
>NW_006920895.1:384383-386966 GCF_000417875.1 Pseudozyma flocculosa PF-1
CTGGTAGGCCTCCTGGCGCTTCGGCGCGTCGATGGCGGCAAACAGGCCACCGCGCTGCAGGGCCAAGACGGCGGGCGTCTGGACGTCACTGCCGTCGCTGCCGCCGGCGAGGGCGTCGAGGAAGAGGGCCCAGCTGCCGTTGGACGCGTCCTCGAGCACCGATCGGCACGACTTGTCGTAGCAGCCAAACAGCAGCTCGGCGTACCGGCGGCGCGCCGACGCGGCCGACGCGACGGCGGTGTCGACGAGGCCGGCGGTGGCGCCTCTCTGGTTGCGGACGAGCGCGCGCACCAGCGGCAGCAGCGTCGTCAGCTTCGAGGCGTCGCTGACGCCCTGCAGCGTCTCGAGCAGCGCCAGGCGGAGCGCGGCGTCGGGCCAGCAGGCGACGTGCGAGCAGAGGAAGCAGAGGATCGAGTTCTTGTAGTTGACGTCCTTGCGGCCGTCCTGCCGGTGGACGTTGAGCAGGTCGCGGTGGAGCTGCGGCAGGAAGTGGGCATCGTTGCGGTAGGCCGTCTTGCGCGCCAGCAGCTCGCCCAGGTAGCGGACCAGCGAGGCCGCGTCGAGGTACTGCAGGTCCTTGGACGCGCCCTCGCCGTAGATGGCGTCGTAGCCGAACACCTCGACCTGCTTCTTGGTCGACGACGGCGACGAGGCCGACGCGATCGCCAGCACGTCTTCGAGGCAGGCGAGCGCCGCCATGCGGATCGACGCCTCCGTGTCGGCCAGCGCGATCAGCAGCGCCGGCACAATGACCTGGAAGTCGCGCGCCATGCCCTCGGCGGCAAACGCCTGGAGGTAGGCGCTGGCATGCCGCAGCGCCGCCAACCGCACCGTGACGCTGGCCGTCGACGCGTGGGTCCAGACGTTGGCGAGGAACGGCAGCACCGAGTCGCGCAGGCGCACAAAGAGCGTCTGCAGCAGCAGCTTGGACAGCGCGGCGCCCGTCGACGGCGTGTTGGCGGTGGCATAGAGCGACGAGAGCAGGCCGACGGCCGTCGTGTCCTTGGCCGGCTTGCCGCCAGCAGCAGCACCAGCGACGGCGACGGCGACGGCGGGCGGCGGCCGACGAGGATGGCCGACAGCTTGGGCACGCGCAGGCCCAGCACGACCTGCTGCAGCAGCTCGCCTGCCAGCTTGCGCATCGTCTGCGGCGCGAGCGTGGCCCGGTAGACGGCGGCGTGCAGGTCGGCACTGACGCTCCCGCGGCTGGCGGCGGCCGACGAGGACGCCGGGGTCGCCGCCGCCGCGTCGCTGGCCTCGGCTTCGTCGCCCGTCTTCTTGGTCTTGCTGCTGCCGCCGCCGGCTTCGGGCACCGCCAGCACCGGGTTGGCGATGTGGGTGACGGCGCGGCTGGCCAGGCGCTGGAAGCGATTCTCATCGACGAGGCTGAGGATGCGGATCAGCACCAGCGACGCCAGCAGCTGCGAAGGGCGGCGCCGGAGCGCGGCAACGGCATCGACATCGGGGCCGGTGGCGACCGAGGCCTGCGCAAAGAGGAAGTTGATCCAAGTCTGCCTCTGCTTTTCGTCCTGGATGGCGACGATCTGCGACGCCAGCTGCGCGACGACCAGCTCGTTGGCCTCGGCGGGCTCGATCGAAGCCGCGCTCCGGCCGGCTCGCGCAGCGCCCGCCAGCAGGGCGCCGGCGAGCGTGGAGTCGTCGAGCGCGACCTCGGCGATGACCTTGACCGCCGTCTGGGCGGCCGTGCGCCCGGCCGAGGTCCACAGCAGCCGGGGCCAGACGGCGTTCTGGATGACCTGGCCGGCCAGCTCCGGGTGGGCGCCGAGGAAGTGGGCCAGGAGGAAGCGGAGGTGGTGCGCGAGGTCGCCGCTGCCGTTGCCGTTGTCGAGCGCCTGCACGATGGCCTCGAGCAGCGTCGTGCCGTCGACGGCGTCGAGCAGGCTCTGCGGCTTCGAGTAGAGCGTCTCGAGCACCTCGTCCGACGAGTCCTGGATGCGCGACTGGAGCGCATCGCGGACCATGGTGTCCGTGGCCGACACCTTGCCGGCGGCGACGTCGTCGAGCAGCTGGCCGAGGGCGAGGTTGCGCTGGCCGGCGTCGGCGCTGTGGATGGCGAGCCAGAGGACGTTGGTGTCGGACGCGTCGCCGGCGCCGGTCTGGCCGTTGGCGGCGTCCTCGGGCGAGGTGCCCGCCTCGACGCTCATGACGGACTGCACCACCTGCCAGACGGCCGTGAGCCTCTTGCTGCCATGGGACTCGTCGGCGGTGGACGTCTTGACCGCGGCGTCAAACACGGCGGGGCGGCGCTGTCGGAGAGCGGCGAGCACCTTGACGCGGTGGGTACGGGCGGCAGGCAGCAGCTCTTCGTGGAGGTGGCGGACGAAGGCGAGGCCGGCTGCCGCGTCGTCGTCATCGTCGTCGGCGCCGCCACCGCCGCCGTTGGCCGTCGAGGCAAGGGGCAGCTCGAGAAGGATGGCGAGAACCTTGGCGACGATGGCGTCCGAGGTGGTCTGGAGCGCGAGGAGCTGCTCGAGCAGCTCGGACGAGGGCTCGTCGGCGAGGCGGACAACGAGGGCCGAAAGAAGGTGGGTGAGGAAGGGCTCGACGTCGTAGGCGAGCGAC
>NW_006920895.1:387486-393026 GCF_000417875.1 Pseudozyma flocculosa PF-1
AGGGTGGCCAGCAGGTCGCTCGAGGACGAGGCGACGAGGGCGCGGGCGATGCTGTCCGGCACCAGGCGGTCGGCGGCCTGGGAGCGCAGCGTCAGCGGGTCCTCGACGTCGTCTGGGCTGGCGCAGAGGGCGTAGCTGGCGGCGAGCATGGCGCGCGTCAGGGTCGGGTGCGGCTGGCGGTCGCCCCGAGCGCTGTGGAGACCCTTTGCGAGGCTGCCAAAGATGCCCTGCACCGCCTGCCGGCTGAGCGGGAAGGCGGCGGCGATCGAGCAGAGGAGCATGTAGCCTCCGACCTGGGCGTCGAGTCCGAGCTGGGCGCTGCTGGCCACCTGGACGGCTGCGGGCAGGAGGACGGTGAGGATCGACTGGGCGTCTGCCTGCTTTGCGCGCGCCGACTTTTTCTTGTTGGCCGTCGAGCGCGAGAGGCCGCCGGCGCCGAGCTGGCCGCTCTGCTGCTGTCCTGCCCACCTGGCGCACATCTGGACGAGCGTCGAGGTCCAGAAGCTGACGAGGATGCGGTGCGGCTGGGCGGCAGACGCGGCGGCAGCAGAGGCGAGCTTGGACGACGACGAGGACGATGACGAGGAAGCAGCGGGTGCCCGGTCCGAGGGGTGTACGAGGCCAGCCACCCAGCGAAGCAGGTCGAGGCTGGCGGTGGTCTGGTGGGGGGCGAGGAGGGCCGCCTGGAGCGCCGATGCGGGGAGAGGGGCGTTTGACTTTTTGACGGCGAGGAGGAACTGGAGGTGGGGCTTGCCGTCGATCTTGGAGATGCTGAGGATGCGGGCGAACTGCGGCGTCTGGTGGTAGGGGAGGAAGGCGGCGAGGAGGTCGTCTACGCTGAACTCGTGTACGCGGAAGCGGCGTACGAGCCACTCGATGCACTTTGAGGCCGCCTTTGAGAGGAGGACGGGTCCGGCGAGCTGGAGGAAGTGGCCGACGGCGGCGTCGATGTCGTTGTTCTCTTGCTGGTCGAGCATGAGGCGGTCGCGCTGCCTGCTCTCTTCGCCAAAGAGGAGGTTTGCGCTGCGCCAGGAGGCAAAGGCGGCGTCCTGGGAGCATAGCTCGTTCCAACCGCTGGTGGCGAGGGCGTGGAGGGTGAAGAGGTCCTGCTGTACGGCCGTCTTTGGCGGGAAGAGGTAGGATACCTTGGAGGCGATGGCCGAGGATGCCGAGAGGCGGTCGGCGTTGTAGGAGCGCACATTGGCGAGCTGTGCGGCGAGGGACGACGCCATGGTGGGGAGGGGAGCCCCGGGAGCGGGGGGAAGGCGGGAAGATTAAGTTGCGATGCGCGGCAGTCGACGAGGCGAGAAGAGGGGCGGACGGGGCACTGTCGGCGGCGATCGAGGGGGAGCGGTTCGGCGTGTGTGCCGGCGTACTGTGTGCGTGTGTGTGTGTGTCGCTGCGCTCTCCCCTGCCGCGATGGTGGTGGCCAAGACGAGGAGCAGCGGTGGCGGTCGAGGGCGAGGGGCGAGGGGCGAGGGGCGAGGGGCGAGGGGCGAGGGGCGAGGGGCGAGGAGCGAGGAGCAAGAAGAAAGGCCGCCCCGCCCAAACGAGAAAAAAAGTTGGAATTTCCGGCGGCGGCTGCTGGCTCCACCTGCCGACCATCGGATCCGAAGCCCTTCCGCCCAGCTGGCCAACAGCTCCGTCCACGCGAGGCCAACCAGACAGGCAGGCGGACAGGCCAAGCCAAGGCAGGCAGGCGCCAGGCAAGCAGGCCACGCCAGGGTGCCCGCCCTCGCCCTCGCCCTCGCCCTCGCCCTGGCTGGCTGCGTGGGCTGCGTTGGCTGGGTTGGCTGCAGGCTGTCGGCCCCCCGCTGCCGCTGCCTGTTGCGGCAGGCCGACTCCGACGACAGCGGGGCGGGCGGGCAGTCAGCCAGCCAGCCAGCCAGCCTGCCAGCCAGGCACCCGCCGTTGTCTCCCCCTCGGCCCTCGACTCGACCTGACTGACAGGCGGCGGCCTGGCCTGGCCACGCGTGGGGGGCTGGCTGCCTCTCTCTGCCTAGTCTGCTTCGGCTCACGCACCCCCCGCCTTGACCCTCCCTGCCATCATCACCGCCATCATCACCACCATCACCGCCACTTGCTCGCTCGCTCGCTCGCTCGCGACAGCTCCCAAGGCCACCCTCCCTACCTCTCCCTTCCCCGCCACCTTCGGCCTTGGCCTGCCACTCGCAGCGACCCCCCCGCTTCACATCCGTCACCTCGTCTCCCACCATCCGCGGCCCCCCTCTTGACTCTTGATACCCCGCCCTCGCTCCCGCCCGTCGTCATCGCCAACGTCATCGCCTTCGCCATCGCCATTACCATCGCCATCACCATCGCCATCGCCATCGCCATCGCCATCGCCATCGCCATCGCCATCGCCAACATCGCATCGTTCCAGCCCATGCCTCTGCTTGGCCGCCCGCTCACCCCCACCCCGTCCCGAAATCACTAGCCCGCCAGCGCTACTCATCCCCTAGCAAGCCGCACTAGCCGTTCCATGTCCCGCCCCGGCGTCTCCACGGCCACCTCCAGTGCCACCTCGCCCAACCACCAACTCTACCAACAACAGCCAAGCTCGGCTCCCGCAAACCCTTCCTCCACCGCCTCGGGATTCCTCGGCCGCCACTTTGGACGGCGCCCAAAGACCGCCCACTCCTACAGCCAGGATAGCGGCCTCCTCGTCGCACCCGCCGCACAGCCTCGCAACAGCACCAGCAGCAGCAGCGCAAGCAACAACAGCACCACCCCACGCTTCCCCCTCCCGCGCAGCTCATCCTCCTCCCACGCCTTCCCCGCTGCAGCCTCGTCCGACGCCATCTCGAGGCCCTCGTCGGAGCGTCCCACTCACACCGGCACCGCCGCCAGCCGACTGCGCCCAGCCACGGCCAACGACCTCGGTGCCACCCGCTCCTTTTTGTCCACCGACCCTCACCCCTCATCGTCCCGCGCATCGCCCTCCAGCATGGTCAGCGGCAGCGCAGCGGATTCCGGAGCCACCGCCTCCCGAAACGCGGGCAGCGGCTACACCAGCGGCGGTGGCACAAGCGGTGGCGGCAACCCCTTTGGCCGCATGTTCAGGCGGTACAGCCAGGGCGCCAGCCGCTTCGAGTCCCAGTCCCAGGCACAGGCGCAGGCGCAGGCCCTCGTAGGCAGAGATGGCAGTGCCAACACCGGCCAAGCCTCGCACTCGCACCGTAGCTCCAGCTCCCACGTCGAGCAGCAGCAGCAGCAGCAGCAGCGAGGCCGCAGCACCCCGCCGCGTTCCAGCCGACACGCGTCGCCCTCGCCCGCTATGCCCCAGTCGGCCTCGTACAACAGCCTCGTCCTGCCCAACCATGAAAGCCCCGGCTCGCTCACCAACTCGCGCACCCTCGCCGTCCTGTCAGACCCGGCCCCCGCCCACGCCAACGGTAGCCCAGTCACGGAAGGAGCGGCGGCAGCATCCTCCGGCGGGGCATCGGCTGCTGCCATCGACACTGCGCCCGCAGAGGCAACCGCCGCCGCCGCCGCCGCCGCCGCCGCCGCAGCGACTGGCTCCGGGTCCAGCTCCAGCCCTGCTCCCAACGTCCACCGCATCCGCCTCGTCCCGCACCTCGAGGCCACGCGCTCGCTCCACTTTGAGCCCATCGAGAGGGACCTCGGCGAGGGCAAGACCCCCGTCAAGGTGGGCCGCTTCACCGACCGCCAGCCCCCCGCATCCGCCAACGCCACCGTCGCCGTCGCAGACCCGGGCGCCCCTTCGCCATCCGCCATCACGGGGGCCGGTGCCGGGTCCGGTGCCGGGTCCGAGCAGCCGTCGTACTCGGCCATCGGCCAGCCGGGAGCGCGCGGCGGCGCCATCACCGTCAGCTCCGGCCAGGGCGGCGGCGTCGGCGGCGTCCGCATCGACTCGTCGCGCGTCGCCTTCAAGAGCAAGGTCGTCAGCCGCGGCCACGCCGAGATCTGGTGCGAGCCCGGCGGCCGCTTCTTCATCAAGGACACCAAGTCGTCTTCCGGAACCTTTCTCAACCACATCCGGCTGTCGGCGCCCAACGTCGAGAGCCGGCCGTTTGCCATCAAGGACGGAGACGTCATCCAGCTCGGCGTCGACTACCAGGGCGGCACCGAGGAAATCTACCGCTGCGTCAAGATGCGCGTCGAGCTCAACCGCGGCTGGCAGCGCGAGGCCAACCAGTTCAACGTCAACGCGCTGCGCCAGCTGCGGGCGCTGCAGGGCACGCCGCTCCACACGCCCAGCGGCGGCGCGGCGGGCGGCAAGGACCGCGACCGCGACGCCGAGCTGCTGCCGACCAACCGCCAGGGCGTCAGCGTGACCGACTGCTGCATCTGTGAGTTGCCTGGGCCGACGCAGACGGCCCGGCACTTGCTCCCTGCCTTCTGACGCGTCCTTGCCCCTCGACTTGTCCTTGCCCTCGTCGTCCCTCCCTCTCCCCTCTCTTCTTTCGCCCTTGTCGCCCCTCCTCGACCATCACCGTCAGGCCTGTTCTCGGTGACCGTGTGCCAGGCCCTCTTCATCGCGCCGTGCTCGCACGTCTTCCACTACAAGTGCATCCGCCCGCTCCTCACGCTCCACCACCCGGGCTTCTCGTGCCCGCTCTGCCGCACCTTTGCCGACCTCGAGGCCGACGTCGAGGAGGACGAGGCGTGGCAGGAAGCGCTGCTCAAGGAGGCCGCCGCCGCCGAGTCGCGCGCAGCCGAGGGCCAGCCTGCCGTCGACGTCGCAACTCCTCGGGCCGAGGTCGACGCCCCCATCGCCCTGGCCGCCACGCTCGAGGCCACCACGCTGTCATCCGGCGGGAGCAGCGCTGGCGCCGCCGCCGCCTCCAGCAGCAGCCCGATCCCGGCCCGACTGACCGGCAGCGGCATGGGGCGAGGCACGGCCGTCTCTGCTCTGCGGCGAGCCGAGTGGGCGCGGCCCGACACCGCGGTCGGTTCGAGCGTCGGACCGCTGCCGGACTACGCCGCCACCGCCGAGGCTTCCGGGCAGGCAAGGATCACGGACGCCCAAGAGGAGGCCGTGGTCGGTCAGATGCTCGACGAGGATCACCCGTCGATGTCGCCCCTCCGGCCGCAAGGGGACGACGACGACGACGACGAGAGGCATGGCAGGGCAGGGAGAGATCAACAGCTCGATGACGGCGATGACGTCGACGTCGATGACGGCGACGGCGACAGCCCAGCGAACGATCCCGCACGCGCGGCCCTACGCCGTGGCTCGGTCGAGCCCATCGCGATTGGGAGTGGCCGAGGTGCGCACCACGGCCGGGACCGAGGCTCTGCGGAGCACTCGAGCGATTCAGCCTACGCCGCCGCTGCCAACCGGCTCGGCACGACGCAGCCGTCGACGCCGCCATCGATACCGGTGGGCCAGGGGTCGGGCTTCGCCCTTGCGGCGGGCGCCATGTCGCCCGGGCTGGCCGACGCGCGCACGCCGCTCAACAACACGTTTCTGAGCACGCTGGCCGAGGCGCCCTCTGCATCGGCGCTCGGACGGGATTTTCATGCAGGCCGGACGGCACCGGCCGATCGTCAAATGCCAATCGTTAGCACCGGGG
>NW_006920895.1:393565-398214 GCF_000417875.1 Pseudozyma flocculosa PF-1
CGTCTTCGCGCCTCAATGTCTCGCATCAGCAGCAGCAGCAGCAGCGCAGCTCTGGCGAGGCCGACGCCGACGGCTCCGGCTCCGGCTCTGGCGGCAGGCTGAGCGAAGGCGGCGACGAGACCGAGACGGCCGACAACCCCCTGGACGCGAGGTCCCGGGCCGCCGCAAGAGGCTCTGGCGAGCTCGGCGAGGGCATGCCAGTGTCCATCTTTGGACGAAAGGGTGCGGCGCTGCGGGATGGGGGCAAAGGTCGAGCGCGCGAGGGCACCGATTCGGACGAGGCCAGCCCGGACGGCGCTGTCGTGGATGGCCGCCTTGACCACCAGCAGCACGAGGGTCGGGCTCCGAACATGTCGTCGCCGTCGGCGAGCAAGGACAGCGAGCCGGAGCGCGACCAGGCGTGGCGGCGAAGGTCGCGAAGCCGGAGCCGCAACCGCAGCGGCAACGGCAACGCACCCGCCGACGCTGGCTCGTCGTCGCCCACGTCGATTCCGTCGCCGGGGCTGCGCACGGGGCCCAACATCAATGCGAGCGCCTACATGCACGGGCACCAGCATCCGCGCGGCGCAGGCGGTAGTGGCGGTGGTAACGGTGGCCATCACTCGCAGCAACACCACCACCACCACCACGAGCGCAGCCCGCCGGCGCCGCACCAGGGACGGAGCGCGGGTACGACGACGACGGGGACCGGGTCCGGGTCCGGGTCGGCCTCTGCGATATCCAAGTTCAAGAAGAAGTTTTCGGGTGCGGCCTAGGCACTAGGCACCCTGTCGGGCAGTGACGGCGGCAGCCGGATCGAGCGTTTGCCGTCGGTGCCGTCGCCCCTCTGCTGCTGCCGTCGTCAGACTCTACTGGTGTTGTCGTCAGACTCTACTGGTGCCGTCGTCAGACTCTCCTGACTGCCACGGATGCGCTTACAGCATTTGCCAAGGATGTGGCCCCCTTTATCACCACCGTCATCGTCGTCATGGCCTTTAGCCGCTGTCACGCTCCTCTGTTTCGCTTCCACTCTCATCCTCACGCACGCACGCGCACACGCACACGCTCTCGACTCTGCATGCTCGACCCCCTCCATTGCGGGGACAGCCCAACCTAGCCTAGCCTACCGTCTCCTCTCATTGCCTCTCTTTCTCGGTGGCGCCGAAGCGATCTCTACATTGGCGCCGAGTCAAGTTATTCGCCCGTCGGTCTCGCGCACTGCGGCTGTGCCCTCATCTTTCGTGCGTTGGACGGACGTCTCGACGGGACAGGGGGGAGGACCACCGTCGAATGCGCGCATCGACATCCGGAGTGGCATCGAGGCATCGCGGCTCGCTCGCAGCCTAGTCGGAAGGCTCAGCCAAGTGGTCCGGTCTGGTGTGGTCTGGTGTGGTCCGGTGTGGTCTGTCCATCGACTGGCGAAACGACCAGCTTGGCAGCTGGAAAAGAGTGGGGAAAATCCACGTGAAATTCACGGCCGGGCAGGCGGTGAGGCCGCTCGCTCTCTTGCCTGGCCTGCCTCGCCTGCTGGCTGGCTGTACGTGTGCTCTCAGCGCTCTGTCTCGGAGTTGGGCGAGGAGCTAAGTGAGAGGCAGGCTGGGCGCCAAAACTGTGAAACCGATGCAGATCTCTTGCCTTGCCGCCGTCCTGGACCGCCTTATCTTGCTTGTTGGCTGGCCTGGTCGGCCTGCCTGCGCTGGTCGGGAGGTAGGCCGGCTTTGCGGTCGCGCTTGAGAGACCAACACGCTCGCCCGACCGCCCGACCGAGTCCTGTTGGAGTCCATCGCCCGGCTCACCATGCACCTCGCTGAACCTGCCTTGCCCATCCCTGCCCGCCATCCCACCTCGTTTGAGGCGCACCACACCCCCACCGTAGACTCGCACAGGCGGATGCGCGGGGACACACTCTTCTCACTCTTGGCCCCCGCCCGTCTGGCCCGATCCGATCCGATGTGATCCGGTCCGATTGTGGTCTCCATCCAAGCAGCGCAGGTCAGCACACCGGGGCCCGCCCGCGTGTGACTTTAGAGAAGCCGTCCCAGCCCCTTTTGTGAAATCACGAAAACTTCTCGCCGGCCTGCCCTCGGCCTCGACCTCGGCAGCGCAGCGCAGCGCACGGCGGCCACGAGCCTGTGACGAAAGAGAGGGAGGCGAGAAAAAAAGTGTCAGGCCAGGCCAGCCCAGCTCAGGCTACGACGAGGGGGGCTTGGGCCACCCCAGCCACCCTCGAAGTCGACCTCGCCTTCGACTTCGACACTTGGCTCGCCGATGCCTTTCTGGCGTCGGGCGGCAGCGCACACGATTCAACCAAGGGAGCAACCAAGCAGCCCACAGGCCACCCATCCCCCCCAGTCCCACCGTCCGACCGACCGACCCCCACCGCCCGCGAGCCTGGATCAACCCTTCGTCGACGTCGTCACACTTCTTTCTTCTCTTCTTGCCTCGCCGCGCCACGCCTTTTCCCCCTCTTCCATCGTCCTCGCCCCTCCTGCCCCCTTCTCTCGCCTCACCTCACCTCGCTCCGACGCCGCACGACTGCACGACCTGCATCATCGAGTGCCTCGCCCCGTCTCTGTCCACCGGCCCGCTCGTCTCCTTCTTCTCTCAAGGACGACCGCAGATCCCCAGCCTCGTCTTCCTTCCTCGAGGCCCACCCTAGACCGGCCAGGCTTCCTCTCTTCTCTCTCTTTCACCTACCTCTCCACACTGAGCCGGACACCATGTCCGACTCGATCTACGCACCGCACAACCAGCACAAGCTCGAGGCCGCCCGCGCACAAGACGCCGCCGCCGCCGCCGCCGCAGCAGCTGCTTCATCCTCGAGCAACGCAACCGGCGACGCAGAGCATGCCACCGACGCCGATGCCAAGGCCGAGCACCAGCCACCGACGCACGACGGCGGCCCAGACGCAAACGACCAGCGACGACCCCCCAACCCGCACCTCACCACGCCCCTCCTCTACATCTCTGGCATCGACCCAAAGGTCTCGGACAGGGAACTCGCCAGCGGCATCTTTGAAAAGGTCCTCCCCGTTCGGTAAGTCGGCCCTTGTCCCGGTCCCGGTCCCTGTCCCTGTCTCTGTCCTTGTCCCTGCCCCGACCTCGACCTCCCGAGCTCCACGACGTTCGACGGCGCACTTCCACCTGTGCACCCGCTCACCTCGCCCATCGATCGTCGCTCGTCGCTCGTCGCTCGTCACCCGCCACCTCTCCTGCCGTCCCCCCTGCCCGCTCCTCCGACCGCCTCGCAGACTCAAGATCAACCGCGATGTCCCCGACGGCCAGACTGCCAGCGGCACCGTCGAGTTTCAGACAATAGACAAGGGTGAGTGGCCTCGCACTCTCTCAATGGCAGCGCTCCTTGGCCGGACAGCGGCGTGCTGACAGCCTGTCGTCTTTCCCTGCCGCCTCTCGCTCCCTGAACCCCTCGACCGACACAGCCGAAAAGGCCTACGCCACCGTCCGCCCGCCGATCCGCCTGCGCATCGTCGACGAAGGTCAGGGACAGGAGCCACGCGCCGCATCCAAGCCGCGCCTGGTCAAGCAGCTGCCGCCGCACACCGACGACGCCATGGTCTACGACATGTTCCGCCCCTTTGGCCCGCTCGTCCGCGCCCACTGCATCCTCACCAGCCCCGCCGGCGTCCACACCGGCTTCCGCGGCATGGCGTCGCTCGAGTACTACTCGGAGCAAGACGCGCAGCTCGCCCAGGACGAGATGCACTGCGTCTCGATCGGCGACAAGACCATCAGCGTCGCAGTCGACTCGGTCCAGCGCCGCCCCACGGGCAACGCCGGCGCCGGCGCCGAGTTCAACGCCGCCGCCGCCCCCTTTGTGCCCGGCGGCCGCTCGATGAATGCCGCAGCGCCCTCGTTTGCGCCCTCGGCATCGGTGTCGTCGTCGTCGGCCTCGGCCTCGGCCAACCGCAACGTTTCGGGCGGATCGGCGGCGTCGATCTACGCCACGGGCGGCGGCAGTCGCAACGGCCACTCGGCCAGCAACGGCCAGGAGACCGGCCCGCTCTTCCCCGTGCCCGGCAGCAACCTCCAGTACTCGGCCGCCGCCGCCACCTACATTGACCCGTGCAACCTCTTTTGCAAGAACCTCGACCCGGCCATCGACTCCAACGAGCTCTTTTCGGCGTTCAAGGGCTTTGGCCGCATCGTCTCGGCGCGCGTCATGCGCGACAACGAGGGCAAGAGCCGCGAGTTTGGCTTTGTCAGCTTCACGACGGCCGACGAGGCGCAGCGCGCGCTGCGCGCCATGCACAACACCACGCTCGGCGCCAAGCAGATCACCGTCCGCCTCCACGAGCCCAAAAAGATGCGCCAGGAGAAGCTGGCGGCCAAGTTTGGCGGCTCCGGCGGCGGAAACGGCGCAGGCACTGGCGGATCGGCCACGCCCAATAGCGACTACGGCGGCATGCGCAGCCCGTCGATCAACGGCGGCGTGGGCGGCGCGGTCGGCGCCGGCAGCATGGGCGACGGGGGCGGCGTCTCGCCCGACGAGCGCCAGGAGCGGCGGATGAGCAACTCGTACTACAAGGCCGCCCTGGCCAACTCGGACGGCGGCGCCATGGACGAGGCGCAGCTATCGTCGCTGACGCCCGTGGTGCGGCGCGAGGTCCTGTCGGGCGAGTTCAGCCGGCGCGTGCGCGAGCTCCCGGGCA
>NW_006920895.1:398924-401518 GCF_000417875.1 Pseudozyma flocculosa PF-1
GCGCAAACGGCTACCGCAGACAACGTCGCCGGGCGCCGGTCCCGTGCCGAGCGGGATGCTGGGCGTGCCGGGCATCCAGCGCAGCTTCTCGTCGGCCAGCTCGACGGCCGACCACGCATCGGCCATGTCGTCGGCGCCCGCGTCGTCCAAGGAGCGTGAGCGCCTCCTCCGTGCCGTCATCAGCGTCGCGCCCGCCGGCGCGCCCGTCGAGGACATCACCGACATGCTCGTCACCCTGCCCAAAAAGGAGCGCGCGCTGTGCCTCTTTAACCCGGAGGTCCTGCGCGCCAAGGTCGAAGACGCCCGCGAGATACTCGACATGACCGAGGACGAGGAGATTGGCGGCGGCGGCAGCGATGCGCCCGCGTCGGCAGCGGCAGCGGCCTCGAGTTCGTCGCCAAAGAGCGACAAGGCGGTCAAGAGCGAGCCCGCCGTCATCGGCAGCGGCAGCAACACCAACGGCACCGACGCAGCGCCTGCGACGACGACGACGACGACGACGACGACCTACACGCTCGCCACGCTGGCCGAGCTGCCGGCGGCCGAAATCATCAAGCTGGCCAACTCGACCCAGGGCCCGGCGAGCTCCGGGCTGCCGCTGCCCAAGGCGGACCCCAAGGTCGTGCAGCAGACGGACGAGTTCATCGACTCGCTGGCGGGCAAGGCGCCGCACGACCAGAAGCAGAAGCTGGGCGACCAGCTCTTTAAAAAGGTGCGCGGCTTCGGCGTCAAGGGCGCGCCCAAGATCACCATTGCCCTCCTCGACTCCGAGGACCTGCGCGCCCTCGCCCACCTCATGAACTCGTACGAGGCCGTGCTGCGCGAAAAGGTGCTCCAGCGTGCCGCCGCTGCCACCAAGTGAGCAGGCGACGATTGCCACGGCCACAGCCGCGGCGGCGTCGGCGGGCCGACATGCACGCCTGCCTGCCTGCCTGCCTGCCGTCCCCGTTCGCCCGCCGAACCCGTCTGTCGGCCGTCGTTCCGTCAGCGCCCTGAGCGCACCCACCAACAAAACCGAAGACCGCACCGCGCGTCACCGAGGCCGCCATCGTCGTCGCCGCCGTCGTCGTCGCAGCACCGCCTTCCTCGCCCGTCCTCACCAAGATACCAGACTGGGCGGGCGGCACCAAAGGGCCACGCCGACCCTTCCGCCCAGTCCCCCGTCCAACCGCCCCGCTCCGCTTTGTTCCGCCTCCATTCGCTTTCCTTTCGTTCCTCTCCCTTCCTTTCGTCTCGGTTTCGTCCCATCTGTTTTCGCGGCCCTGCACCGCGTCGACTTGGTTTGTATAGTCGCCCGTCGCCTCCATCGCGACCTACCTACCCTCCGCTCATTTGATCATCTATAGACCCGTACGCCTCGCGCTTCTCCATCGGCCGCTCTAGTCGCCCTCGTCTTCCGTGTTCCCTTGGGCGCACATGCTCGGTTGTGCGCCCACCGAGTCGGGTCGAGACGAGACGAGACGAGATGGGACGGGACGAGACGGGACGAGGTGGAACGAGGCAGGTGTGCGCTGCCGAAGCTGTCTGCGCCCCCTGCCTGCGACGCTGCGAATACAGCCCACTCGGAGCGAGCAGGCAGAGCAGCCTCGGCCTCAGTCTCGGTACCCGTCTCTCTTCTCACCCACTCTCGAACCTGTATCCCCTGCCATCCCAACCCAGGGCAGACGTCGTCGTCGTCCTTGTCCGACCCCACCCGTCCACATCGACGTGCAAGCCAACCCACGGCGGTTGGCGCGCCCAAAAAAAAGAAAGCACTCCGAATCCGGGAATCGAACCCGGGTCTGCGCCGTCTTGGGAAACGCGGAGGACGTACTGACAAGGCACCGTCATGGCCACTAAACTAATTCGGAGCCGAGTGATTGCCTCCTCGAAATGTCAAACCACAATCTGTCTCCAACACAGTGGGCTGCATCCCTAACCCTAACCCTAACCCTAACCGTATGGTTAGCAGTAACTAACCCTCCTACCTTGACTCAGCCTAAACCCATCGCTTCGCTTTAGGGTTTCACCCGGGGGTTACAAGGGGGTTCCCTGGGATCCAAAACGGATTTGCTGGTTGAGCGATCTGAGAACTTCAGTTGGTCCCTTGGGTCCCCCCTGATGCAGCAAAAGTGTTAAAGTTTAAGCTCTACCATTGGCAAAATGGGGCTTGAAGTGATCGTGCTATTTTTGGAAAGTTGGCCGGATCAGTCTGGTGTCTTAACAAAAGTTGTAGAGGAGGCCCAGGGAGGCATATTGGCCAGAAGGAAAAAAGTTCCTTTTGGGTGGTTGAAGTTGTATGAGGTTGGGAAGTTGGGCATGAAGTTAAACTTCACCAACCTCCCCTGGTGAAGTTCGTGAACTTTGACAACTTTGACAACTTCGACTGCCCTGTGCACCTTGGCCCTGTCTGCCTGTGAGGGTTTGTGGGACACCAGGGGACACTGTCACACAGACAGAGAGGCTACTGGACAGCCTCCTGAGGCTGGGCAAGGTTCACAAGGTTCATTGAAGGTTGTTGCTGCCTGGCTATCTACAGTGCAACCTTGCCTGTGAGGAAAAACCCCCCCAGGGGAGGGTGAAGGGTTACAAGGTGTTCTGTGGGAAAAACATGG
>NW_006920896.1:0-2839 GCF_000417875.1 Pseudozyma flocculosa PF-1
TGCTTTCGAACGTGTGTAACGATGTTGCTTACTGCAATGGCGAAACTGCAGACAGGGCACGGAGTGGTGGCCATTCTGCTGGCAAGTCGTCGGAGGCGGTACTAGGCATGGGATGGGGTGTTTTGATCGGACAGGATCGGAAAGATCGGAGAAGTCATCCGACCAGGAGGCCCCCCCCCGCCGTCTGCCTCCATGCCCTGCCAAAAGTCACTGGGGTGCCGTTCAGGGAGGATTGACTGGGTGCCTCCAACTTTGACGGCGCTGTTTACAGCCATTTCCCGCGAAAAGAGCGCCGTCAGGTTTTGGACTGATCGTTGTGCTGTCTGCCTGCCAAAATGACGGCGCCGGTCTGGGCCATTTCCTGCAAAAAGAGCGCCATCAGGTTTTGCACTGACCGTCACATGGTCTGCCTGCCAACATGACGGCGTTGGTCTGGACCTTTTTTGGCCAAAGGAGCGCCGTCAATGTTGGTGCCAACTGACCCGTTGCAAGGGATTGACGGCGCTGTTTTTGACTTTTTATGGGTCTTTACTCCGTGGCCGACTCCCGAGGTTTGCGGCAAACAGTTCCTTTATGAACGCACTGATGCACTGACCTAGCCTCCTAGTGACGCTTTTGGCGCAGCGGTGGCTCGTCAAGGTTATTGATAGCCTGCCTTCGTGGCGGGAGTAGGGTCCCTTGCGCTGAGACGCGTGAGACCGCGTAGGTTCGAATCCTGTAGCGCGGATCGCCAGTTAGTATGGTTACAACTCCCAGGGGGACACTCGCACGAGTCATCGTGTGCGCATTTGCAAAGCGTGAAAGAGGCCCCCCGGAAGGGAAGCAGGCAGCGCCGCTCTCCCTTTTGCTTCCTGTACCAAGCCAGCCTAGATCACCGCAGTCCATTTTGCAAGGGTCGGCGCCGATCGGAGAAATCTTCCGACCCTGGCCGAACAATTCAACCCAAAAGTCTCTTTCGGACTTGTTGCCTTGTCAGACAAGTCTTCCCAGCGCAAACTTCTGATCCTTAAGGCCGCCAGACTATTGGGGCTTGACGTTGAAGGAGGACCGTCAAACAGGCCCTTTCTTTCGGCCGGGCCAGCTTTTCTGGTGGTGCCGACTTCCGATCTTCTGGCTGCCAGGTTGACGGCGCCAAATCCAACTTTTCCTGCCCAACGCAGCGCCGTCAATTTTGCCCACCGTCTCTGGCGCCGGCTTCCGATCTTCTGGCTGCCAGGTTGACGGCGCCAAATCCAACTTTTCCTGCCCAAAACAGCGCCGTCAATTTTGCCCACCGTCTCTGGCGCCGGCTTCCGATCTTCTGGCTGCCAGGTTGACGGCGCCAAATCCAACTTTTTCTGCCCAGAAGAGCGCCGTCAATCTTGTCGAGGTCCATGCCGTGATAGCGACTTGCTTCCCATCAACGTCCACTCTTCCTGGCTGCCAGTTTGACAAGTGGTCAAGCGCAAGAATGAAGGCTACTGAAGCATGGTACAACATCAGCGTGCTCTTGCAAATCTATGACAATTTGTTCGGAAAGATCTTCCGACCCTGTCCGATCGTTTTCCTTAGTAGTTTCATACTGATGTTTTGTGGCGGATTGAGACCATGTGTTTCGACGGCTGGGACAGACAGGGGTGGGTTGCTAGGAGCGTTCTTCCCAATTGTGACCGAGGCAAGTTGGATTATATATGATGGGTGGGCGGGGGGATCGGAGGATGCTTCCGATCCTTCCGATCTTTCCAATCCTTTTCGACGGGAAAGGGCATTTATTCCGAGGGACGCCAGGAGGGAAAGGTGGGACGATGCTGAGGAGCGTGATGGTGTTTGGTTGAGACGCAGCGTCCATTTTTTGCATGGCCGGGTCCCGAAAAGAAGTGTGGGGGGCAAACCCGATGCGAAATGGACGATCAGGTGAGGTGTGTTGTCCTGACACGGTCACTGCTGACAGGTGAAGCGCACGTGCTCTGATGCCCAATTTGGAGAGCCGTGTTGTGCATTTTGTGGTCGCACATCTTCCAGGCTGTAGTCATCCATCATTGCGACCGAAGTCGGCCATCTTCCTCGCTGTGGCAGCGCGTTGTACCTGTTTGTGGTCGACCATCTTCCCGATTGTAGTCATCAATCTTCTTTGTTGTGTTTGTCCATCTTCCTGATTGTGGCCGTCCATCTTCTATATTCTTTTGCTGTATGAGTCCATCTTCCTGGCTGTATGGGTCCATCATCCTGGCTTGTACAGGTCCATCTTCCTGATTGTGCTCGTCCATCTTCCTGATAATGGGACCATCTTTCTGGCTGTAGTCGCCCACGCCGGAATTTGTATCTTCAGGGTCCAGTAGCTCGGCTAAAAGTCTAATTTTGTATTCGTGATTTTTCGGATTTTGTAGCCGTCCAGCTTCCCAGCCGGCTGGCCCGCCCGTCAGGGTCCAGCCAGGGTCCACCAGACGGCCGACGCGTCCCAATCCACATTTTGCCTTGTAGATGGAACCCTACCCTAACCCTAACCCAGGGTAGAACATGCCAAAACTGCCTGCCAGCCTAGCTCAGCCATCTGGGAGCAGATCAGGCCCATCTTAGGGTATGTTGTAGCCCTGGGACAGGTGCCCATCCCTGACATTTTTGCAGGATTTTACCTGCCAGCAATGGTGCCTTGCCAGGCCAAAAACAGCTGGGAGGGGTGCAAAAAAGGGGGGTCAAAATTCCCCCAAAAATCATACCTGGCCCCAAACCCTGGCAGGTGGCATGGGAGGCACCCTGACATGCTCAGCAGGCCCAGGAGCACTGCCTGGCCCTGTCTGACCCTGCCCAGGCCACCAGGATGGGCCCAGGCTGCACCCTGGCCAGCTGGAAATTCAGGGTA